>NW_017306960.1:263668-283245 GCF_000935625.1 Nanorana parkeri | reverse complement strand
TTTCACATTTTTCAAATATTTTATTTTTATTTTTTTTAATAAACTTTTAAAATTTTTTGTATTTATTTTTATTTATTCAATATTTCTATTTTTTACTTTACTTTTAGGGGCTTCGTAGAAATATTAGGGGTCTAAACAGACCCCTGATATTTCCCTTTTAAAATAGAAAAAGAGATTGAGAACACAGAGTTCTCAATCTCTTTTTCTATATCCCCAGTTATAAATTAACAGGAATCCTCTATGAGTGTTCCTGTCCATTCATAACTTGAGATTATAGTATGTTTACTATAACCCCAATTATGAGTGAACAGGAGTGGATATAGATCACTCCCATTCATTAATAATTGAGGATACAGTACACATACCATGTCCTTGATTATCTACAAACACTCAATGATCACAGATCGCTGAGTGTTTGTAGCCTGCTCTCCTCTCTGACACGCTGTCACAGGAGGCTGAGTGAGCGGTGCGAGAGGAGAGCCCAGCCTCCTGTGACAGCACTGTCTCCACCCCACACCGCTCTGCCGCACTGTGATAGGCGGCCAAGCGCTGTGGGAGGAGAGACACCGGCCTTTGACAGCACTCTCCTCATGCAGCGCTCGGCCGGCTGTCACTTTCTCTCCTCCCCGCTGGGACACAGAGCAGCGCCCAGCGGGGAGGAAAGAAAGCAGGGATGCGCCGATGTATTGGCAGGAAAATTTCACTTTCGGCATTTAGCCAAAATTGCAATTTTCGGTCGATATGTTTCGGCGGCCGATATATCGGTGCATTCATAGTTGTCACATATGCAACGTGAAATTTCCTTGCTACTAAATATTCCACGGTCAGCTGTTAGTGGTATTGTTACAAAGTGGAAGCAACTGGGAACAACAGCAACTCAGCCACGAAGTGGTACGCCACGTAAAATGACAGAGTGGGGTCAGCGCATGCTAAAGTGCACAGTGCGCAGAAGTCGCCAACTGTCTGCAGAGTCAACAGCTACAGACCTCCAAACTTCATGTGGCCTTCAGATTGGCACAACAAACGTGCGAAGAGAGCTTCATGGAATGGGTTTCCATGGTCAAGGAGCTGCATCCAAGCCTTACATCACCAAGTGCAATGCAAGGCGTCAGATGCAGTGGTGTAAAGCACGCCGCCACTGCACTCTAGAGGAGTGGAGACGTGTTCTCTGGAGTGACGAATCATGTTTCTCTGTCTGGCAATCTGATGGACGTGTCTGGGTTTGGCGGTTGCCAGGAGTACGGTACTTGCCTGACTGCATTGTGCCAAGTGTAAAGTTTGGAGAAGGGGGGGATTATGGTGTGGGGTTGTTTTTGAGGGGTTGGGCTTGGCCCTTAGTTCCAGTGAAGGGAACTCTTAAGGCATCAGCATACCAAGACATTTTGGACAATTTCATGCTCCCAACTTTGTGGTAACAGTTTGGGGATGGCCCCTTCCTGTTCCAACATGACTGTACACCTGTGCACAAAGCAAGGTCCATAAAGACATGGATGAGTGAGTTTGGGGTGGAGGAACTTGACTGGCTTGGTCCTGAACTAAACCTAGAACACCTTTGGGATGAATTAGAGTGGAGATGCCAGCCAGGCCTTTTTGTCCAATATCAGTACCTAACCTCACAAATGCTCTTCTGGAAGAATGGTCAAACATTCCCATAGACACACTCCTAAACACTGGTGGACAGCCTTCCCAGAAGAGTTGAAGCTGTTATAGCTGCAAAGGGTTGTCCAACTCAATATTGAACCATACGGACGAAGACTGGGATAACATTAAAGTTCATGTGCGTGGAAAGGATGTTTGAGCTAACTGCAGATTTGTTTATAGATTTGTTTTGTTAACATATGTGATTTTGATCCTCCTTTTATGTCAATTATTTTATTAATGTTAGTAAATGGGGTTTTGTTTTTTTTTTAAACTTTCTTTTGTTATCATTTTCAATATATGCTGAAATATTTGCTCATTTTATTCTGCATATAAATGTTGTGTTTTCTGCTTAGCAGTGATGACAGTGATGAGAAGTGTTAGTCTTTCAGCCTAACTTAAAACATTGGGGCCTATTTATTAATGATTTGCTATTCACCCTGCAAATATCTGTGAATGTTTGTTCTGTGAGGATATATGCCAAAATGAATGTTCTTCAGTAGTTTTTTTACAAGAGAATGCATGTTCAAGTGTGTTTTATGTGATATTGCATTATGGCCACTAGATGGTGCTGAGGGCGATAGAAAATAAATGATTGCTATTTTCTATGCTCCTTTAGCTCATCCAGTGGCCATAATGCAATATTACATAAAGACATTCAAAAATGTCTTCTATTTGTGAAGAAAAATTGTAGAACTTGTATGTTGACATACTGTATTCGCATATAGCAAGTGTTCACAGATATTCGCAAGGTGAAAGGCCCTTTGAATTGTTTATAAATAGATTGCTTTATGTTCTCTGTGTGGCTTAGCCATGACTAATTTCATTGAGTAATTCAATGGGGAAGTCTACAACAAAGTAAGACAACAAAGAACTGGGACTTATCAGTGTGGACTATTATGCCAGTTGGAGCCCAATTTGTATGACATCAGGGCCCACCAATTGTTTCACATTTGCTTCAGATCATAAAGAGATAGAATCTCAGCTTTTAAGAAGTCTGGTTTTATTAAATGACAATGGATGCAGAAAGGTTGTATACAAGGGTACCATAGAGAGAGTGAGTTCTGTCAAAAGTGAAGTGCAGCATTCTAGGTTAAAAAAAATGAAAGCATATGGCAAATAAGATAGGATCCCACGGGTGTATCGACCCACAATCTATAGATTAAAAACACTGTCAAGGTGGGAGGGTTGTTTTAATTTGTCTCACATAACAGACAAGGGATATAAATGAAGACTCCATTAAGTGCGTCAGTCTGGAATTCTGACACTTTACCCTGAAAAGCACAAAAGTTATGTCCCCAACCTAAACTAACCTTTTTTATGTATATCTCTAATAACAAAAGATAAAAAAGAAAAACCAAAATCATCAAATATGGACTAGTTATGTTTAAAGCTGGGTTGCAATGGAAAATGCCCAAAACATATGCTGATAATAAGCCTTAATAGAAATGAAAGCTCTGTCACAAAATATTGTGAAGCAGCTAAAGAAATGTAATAATACTGTATGCACAAAATTCAGCTGTTCATGATATCTCAATTAACACAACTTGGCAAATGCAGAATATTACAAACAAATTGCTTGGTAAATGCTTGACCAAGAAGGCATCATGAAAGTAAACTGAAATCTGGTCCTCCATCTGTTATGTACATTATATCTTGTAGTATATGAAGGCGCAAACAAAATACCCATAAGCCTGAAGTCCTTCTGTGCTCTAAGCAGTTAGATAGCCAACTAAGATAACCAAAACTACACAAATGTGGCAAAGTACCACAACCATAGAGTCAAAGGAAACACTCGTATACTAGAAATTACCCACAAAAAAGTTTGGTCACACGCTGCAAGCTTTGCTGAAACATTTTATTGTAGCACATAGGTACACATTTTCCTGCTGTAAATCATCCTCACTCTATGCTGGAGTAAGACTGGCCTGGCCGGTATGCACCCACCGTTCTCTCTAGTGCTGCTGTGAAGGAGCTGTGATATTGGGCTATGGAAGTTAGTTACTGGTATACCAGAGCTAATGGTCGAAGATGCTCAAAGACAGATTAATAATAGTTAAATCAACCATATTGGGCCCAGATAGTAGAACAGATCGAAAGGATTACTACTATCGGAGTACCAACAGACCCGTCGATATGCCTTTTACATCTTATGGACATCCCGACAGCGGCATATAAACGATCGCTGGTACCCATACTATTGAACGCGGCTAAAACTTTAATACCGCTATTCTGGAATAAAAATACTGTTCCAACTACGAGAGACTGGTATAAAAGAGTAGATTACTACAGACTAATGGAGGAGCTGACGTCTATTCAGAGAGACACCTTTGAGGAATTCGAGTTAAGATGGCGACCATGGAACAACTTCGAAAGAAAAGTGGGGCTTCAAAGGACATAGGACGGAACTACTATTCACTAATGCCAGCAAATAAATAATAAAAGGGGGTGGCGGCTAGGTCGGGATAGAATAGAACAGAATAGAAATATTCAGAGCTATAAAAAATGTGAAGATTAAGGTACTCCCAAGAGATTTATGGTAGGAGTACCGGACTCCCCAAACTGCCCCCTCCCCCCTCTTTTCTTCTTTTTTTTTTTCTATTGCCATATGAGTTAAGGCCACAGGGCAGTTGTTGGACAAGAGGAGAGTGTGGCTGAGTTAAATGTATTGTCTTTATGAGTGTCTTTTTTCTTTTTTGGTGGAAACAAAAAATCAATAAAAATTTAATATTAAAAAAAAAGAAGATGCTCAAAGACTAGTCAGCTTTTTTTTCTGGGACAAATCTCACAAGTGTGCTAGTTGGAGGTACCACTGATCTGAAAAAGCTGTGCTATCACATTTTTGCCTGCCCTCAACACCTAGCCATAGCTTGTCAGAGAGTTGGAGTAGGAATAATGAAAGCAAACAATGAATATTTGTATGGATCATAGCTATGAAATCAGTGTTGCCTTTTAGCCCTCTGGAAGTTTTATTTCATAAACTTAAAGAAGGTTCAAACAGACAATTTTCTTGTCTTCCAGAAATACTTTGGTGCTCAGAGACGATAAAGGCAGAATAGGGCCCTAGACAAAGTAGCAGCTTTACCATCCCTTTATATTCAAGGATAGCCCCATCAGAAACCAACTGACCACAAGTGCATCCTTGTGACAGACAGGAGCACAGTTTTAACCAATGGTGGCTGATTTACCGGAGGAGCATAAGGTTGAAGCCAGGCCCATTGGACATCCACCAGCCTGTCTAGGTTGCCTTTCGGATGATCCAGTTCCACTGGTACTTAGGAAAGAAGTCCCTATTTCCCATTACTCACAAGTCTCTTCGTGGGCCCCTGTTCTTTTAAGCCTGGCACAAGAAAGCTTGTTGTCCCTTTGCGCAGATTGTCCTGGCTTTACTTCCTGTACTTTAACGTTCATGGATGGATCTGTGTCCATCCAGGTCAATGCACATTGTAGCTTCCCTCATGAAGATTACAGGATGACAGAACTACTGTATAACAATTCTTTTGTGCAGAAACTGATAACACACAAAACATTTGACAGTTTTCAGTATTCAGGCCTTTTTTTAGCAAAATTATTAAATCTACTAGGTGATGAAATAGCAGATACCTGAAAGTGTAAAATATAAGTTTACAGAAATATGTTATTATCTTATGCTGTATGTAATGTAAGGATGCAGCTGGACATATAACTTTCAGCCCACCCAGTCATCACTGATGGTCTCTAGCTTATTCATTAGAATAGGTGTAATCAGAGCCTCAGGCAGCATTACATTGGGGAGAGGCTGAGCGGCCGCAGCATCCCAGGGTTGCTAAGGGCTCTTAGCAACCTGTGATGCTCTGTGCGGCACATCTTCCCGCCCAGCTCACTAATGTCACGGTTGCCAGGAGCTGAGTGGGAACACCCTGGTTTGAGTCCTGCCAAGCCCCTGGACAACCAGTGATGTCAGTGAGCTGGGTGGGATGCAGGACAGGGTCCCTGGCAGCGTGGTCAGGTGCCCACCAGCCCCCCACAGTGACCATTCCCTGAAAGCACCCCAGCCCCCCAAAAAAAATCCTTAGGGCATCCCTTTGCATAATGCCATGAAAATCATGCTGCTACGAATTTATGCTGCCAGACTTCCTTTATTTATTCATGTAAACATTTTGGTCACTGGGCATTTATGGGCCACTGGAAGCAATGGGATGTTAAGTACAAGAAAAACAAGAAGAGCACATGTAGATGTTGTGCTCTTAGGCCTGGTTCACACCTGAACGTTTTGTAGCGCGTTCAACGCTCGACTAACGCTCTACAAAACGCTCAAACATCTAAATCCCATTGTATTCAATGGGTCTGGTTCACACCTTGCCGTATTTCCGCCCGTCCGAACGCGATACAAAACGGCCTACGCCCAAAGAAGTACATGTACTTCTTTGGGGCGTTTTGGTCTCGCGTTTCCATTGGGATACAGCCAAGTAGCCCTCGGAAACGGGCGTTTGTCGCATTTTTTTTACCGTGAATCGCTGTAAAAACGCGCGGCGACAAACGCGCATATTCAATACGCCTAGGTGTGAACCCAGCCTAATACTCTATAAAACCAGGAAAAATTAGGCCTGGCTTCTGCCTCTATTTTGACCATAAGCATAAAAACACAAAAGTAGCCTTAAACCAAATGGTGAAAGAGTCCAAATCACTTAAGTGATTTATATGCACATAAAACAGCCAACGTGTGTTTATTTATACTCCTTATATATTGTCTATAATCCTTCCCCTGTTATCATATACTAATCTTTCCCCACTAGACGAGATAAATCACCCACTTCTACCATCCATGCAAAAGAGCGTGGATGGAGGAATATCCCACTGCCAGCTATTGTATTTATACAGATAGTGCCCGCAGGTGTCAGAATACTCGCTGCAGTCACTGTTCACTGTTCAGTGCCTTCCATGACAAAAGTGGTACTAGCAGGGTCACCAATGGATCAAAATCTATCTGATTCAACACGCAACAGGTGAAACGTTAGATCTGTGTGTGGCCTTTGATCTTTCATTCGTTATCTGCATATGCAAACACATCATTCTACTCTACACATTAGCTCCTCTCCTTGTTCTCAATCCCTTGTCCTTCTCTCCTGTTGGTCAGCACCATAATGCAATCGTACCCCTTTGTCATTTAATGTGTCAGCACCTTAAAGTGACATTAAAGTCCAAACTTTATTCCCTCCCCCCCAATGTTAATTAAAGCACTTACCTTAAATGGTGATCCCGCGATCGTACGATAATCGGCAAGTGTATGGGCAGCGTGCAAACTCTTCTACTGTAAGGTCGCACGACATTAGTCTTCCGAGCACGCTTGAAAACCTGCGTGTGGCGTGCTCGGGAGACAAATGCTGCGCGAGCCTGTGTTAGCACTGCAATCATCGGAAGTCCTCCCCTCAGCGGGGAGGGCTTGCGATGATCGCAAGTACGATCTGCCTATCCAAGATGGGCAGATAGCGCGAAATTTTAATTACCTTACAACCATGTAAGTAAAAGAAAGAAATTACTTGTAGAGGTGCATGCTGATGTTATTTTTAGTCAAAGAGGGTAAAGGTTCACTTTAATCCCACGCTGCAGATACAGAGCTATGAGGCTGTAGGCACAGGAGTGCCCAGGCACCTCACATACCCAGAAGTCCACTGCTATTTTTCAAGAATTCCAGACTAGATGTACATTTTTCAGGGCACTGATTAGGCACAAATAAAATTTCTAAATTCTCCCAATAACAGCAAATCTTCCCTTTTTGAGTTCAGGTCCACTTTAAGGTCTTACACATAAAGAAACCCGATCAAAAGTGAAACCTCAGTGAGCATTCCGGGTTTCAAAGACACTTTTCTTTCTTCAGGTTTTTATAAAGAAGGTCCATTAACGTAAACACATTTTATGTAAGTCTCAAACATTATTTATCTCTGTTCCAATCACAAGCAATTTGTTAACTGATGCAGAACAAATCTTTTTTTGTTAACAATGCTTTTAGAATAATGGATGGAACATGGCCCAATATATAAACAGTTAACTGTATAAACATTCAGTAAGCTAGTCAATTTAAAGGAGACCAGTGCGGAGAGTACCGGTACATAGTCTGCTACTGCTGGCTTTCGCTTTTGAAAATGCAAGATGCCAGGTTGTCATGTTGATCCAACAGCTTCAATATTCCCTGAGTCACCATCCTGTAACAAGTATACAGATTATTATACATTCTGATTTTACTGGCTGCATACATTCCCCTTTTAGCTCAGAAAGTACTGAAGCTACATTTTCAGAAGGAGACAGGTAACTGAGGGTTAATATTTATCTGCAGCAAAGGTTTATTCTTAGTTTCTAACAAGGGTTTAATGCTTGGCTCATGTGAATGTTAAAAGCTAAGTAGAAAAGGGTGTACTGAGTAGAATAGATCTACCAATACAAACGTGTTTTTTTGGGAGTGGCACTGATCAGAACTTCACATGCACAATTCAAATTGCGCTGGGCATTCAGTTCAATGCCCCAACACCTTTTCACAGCTTTTTCTGGGTTTAGGGTCTTCAGCCATTTTTTGCCCTCCAGCAATGCTACGTCTCTGATATCCCTCGCTGGTGCCAACATCTTTTCACAGCTTTTTCTGTGTTTAGGGTCTTCAGCCATTTTCTGCCCTCCAGCAATGCAACGTCTCTGATATCCCTTGCTGGTGCCAACATCTTTCCACAGCTTCTTTTGGGTTTGGGGTCTTCAGCCGTTTTCATTGGCTTGGACAGGATGACGTAATTCATGTGCATGCACAGGAATTCATTCATCCTGCCACCACAGTGTACTGTAAAGCATTTTGTGAGGAGGAAGGTAAGAAGCAATTATTAAAGAAAATACATAGTAGGTCTCTTCTGCAATAAAAAAATCTTCCTTTTTTCATTTTGGAGTAGGTGAGGGTTAGTTCTGATTTCAGTTTTGTTTTTGTATTTTTTGCCTTCTGTGTCTCATTAGGTAGATCTCTCTTCATTTCCTGTCCTGTAGACTTAATAGGAATTGAGAGAAGATCTTTTCAATGTTAGGGATATCCCTCTTAAACAGTTGTCACATGAACAAATGACTCCATTGGAAGATTTCCCCTCTATCTGTTTTGGTAGCAACTCAAATTTTTGGATTTAACCTCACTTACATTCGCGGTGACATTGGTGACCAGGGCAATTAGGAAAAAGAAAGCTCCTTAAAGAGGACACAGACAGCAATGAAAACCTAGTGGATGTAGGAATTGAAGTGACACTCAAATTAACAAAGTCCAGATGCAATTTAATTTCATAAAGGGTCAGGGGACATTCAAGTACAGTTTCCAACAGGTTTTGGGGGTCCAAAACATACCCTCTTCATCAGGGCTAAGACCAAAAACAAGGGGACCGCAGTATCAAGACACAATAGCACCAAAATGACTTGCTAGAGGTCAAGTATAAAAGTATAAAAATGACTGCAATAAGATAAAAGGTTACTTAACACATTACAAATGGGAAGAAGATGATTAAATAAAAGCAATAAAAACCGGAGAGGTTCCAATACCTCATAACTCTATTCAAATCTCAAAAAGGTTCTGACTTTAGATATACTATAAATTTTGCACCAGATGAGAAAAAGATGTGACCAGTGCTTAACCCTATGCATACTACTAGACAGACCTACCACTATCACCAACTTATCCTGTAAAACAACATAGTGTAAGAAGCGAAACATGGTGCTATGCAATTATCAAGGTACATATGTTTTTTGGTTGTTTAATTTGTATTGAGTAATTCTAGGGTGAACTTCTACTTTAATAGAGAGGCACCCTCACTCTAAAATTGTCAGGCTGCAGCATGGCTTGTTTTGCAGTATGTTTGGCACTGTTGTTCCTCTTTGGCGCCCTCTTAAGACCAAACCAGTTAACATCATAATTCTGTAACTACTGGCAAATTCCTGTCAGGGTAATGATGCAAACACCAGTTCAATATTTAACCTTCAGCTTGTCCATTCAATCTTCCTTGCATGCGTTCAGATCTACCAAGTGCTCTGCTGTTGTTCCTGGTCTTCATGTATGACCCTGGCTCTGGCTGACCGAACTCTGGAAACTCCAGCTATTGTTTCCATTTATTCTGCTCTCAGAGTTCCTTGACCTGGTTTGGCTGACTACACACTTTGGCGTCTGACCTCTGGCTTGGCATTGACTTGGCATTGATGATGTCCTGGACTTCCTCTGTTTTTTTTTGCCATTTCTGTTTATTGCTTTTCTCAATAAACTCCTTTTATTTTTAACCTGCACTTGAATTTCTGTCTGGTTTCTTGGTTCCCTACCAAAAAATGCTTTAGTTGCCAGCTTTTGACTTAAATGCACTATTGCATGCTCTTCGCTACTCACTACCTGTGACAAAACAGCCCCCAAACCTACACTAGAAGCGCAAGTCTGGACCAAGAACTCATTCTGAAAATCTGGTGCTTCCAGAACCAGCTCTTGACAGAGGGCCTGTTTCAGACTCAATGTTTTTTTTCTGCAACAGGACCCCAGTAACTCAATGTGCCATTTTGCCTTCCCTTTGGTCAGTTAAATATGCCGTATGGTGGCAAATTTTGGATTGTACTGTCTATATTGGTCAGGCATCCAATACATATACACTACAGTATTTATAATTTAAGGAGCCTTTCCTCCCTTCTGTACAGTTTTCATAACAGCAGAAAGTCTCTTATCAGGATTACACTGTGCAGCAGTAAAAGGAATACAGCTACTTCATGGCAGACAATGCCGTGGCTGCTTTAAGGCTGTGTACACAAACTATTGCTCAGGTTCAATGAGCTATGTATCGACCAGGGTAACCAAGCTTCAGGAGTCTAGGAGGGCATGTACACTTTTCCAATGTTTCCCATTTATTTTACAACATAGTTTAGCATGTCAGGATCTGCAACCAGACCCAGACGCACAAACAAGGACAATTGTTGGACTAAGCCACACTCTTGGCTCTTGGGTCAGTGGGCACTTGGTTGCAATATGACCCCACTCACTATATGCTAACAATGGGGATGCCCACAGGTTCAGCCTGGGCTTCTCAAGCAGGAACTCCTAAGAGGAGGTGACCCTTTCCAGCATTTTTGCAAGCCTCTCGATGCTTTCTCTAAGTGACCCAAATATACCTTATGGTTATGTCAAACTACCCTAGCAAAAAAAGAACAAGGCAATAGGGTTCAAATCTTGGAATGGCCAGCACAGTGCCCAGACTTACACCCCATCAAGCTTGTTTGGGGTGAACTGCACAGAAGGGTAAAAGCAAAATGGCATAGAAGTGCAAACCTTTTGTTGTAATAGTTCTAGGAGGAAGTATCTGAAAAATATTGTTTGATAACTAAAAAATATTGTTCCATAACTTTTGACTGGTAGTATATCTGACAATATAAAAAAAAAAAAGTGAACTTTTACACAGTATTTAGCTATTAGTAACCAAAAACCTGGCACTCCCATATATTAACTAAAAACCTTGTACTTCTTCATATTAACCACACATGGGCATCCCTCAACCCCAATACCTATTGCAGTATCTGAGCACTGTCATGTTGGGAATGTTAAGCCATGGTCAATTTATGGCTTTCACTATGTCAATCAGTGAATAACAATTTTGGAGGGACTCCGGTAGCATACTGGGGTGGCTTAAAGAGTAGTAAACTACCTTGGTGTCTGCTGTGCAGCATGGCTGTTACTTTGCCTAAGAACAAGAATCCTTGGGTACACTTTAAATAAGCCTATATTGGTCCTTTTATGAAGACCGATATCTTAGAGCCTGTAAAAGTAATTCAATGTACCATAATTAGCCTGATTTTCATTGGATGGCACAGCAAACAAATCTGATGTTCTCTCTCTAACTACCTAATGATTTTTTAAAAAGCACACTATTATATTTTAAGGTTACTTACTGTGACACATGCAGCGATTGCAGATCAATGAAGACCTACACAGACTAATTAGTAAATACAAAATCACTGACATATGCTAATCCAGCAACCCTTGTGCTTATTTTTAGCAGTGGTTTTCAGGAAACACTTAAAACAGCAACTAATGTAAATCAGAACAAAGGTTTCAAGTTAGGAAAGTGCTTTAGCTTATAGCAGGTTACCAGAGACAAGCTGGCTAGACACATGGCTATTTCGTTCCTAAAGATAATCATAGTAGTATTTTTTACAGTGCTTTTTACCCTGGGAATCAATATATTGTGCAGAATGTTGTTATTAAGAGTCCTTGGCCAAGATGGTAAAAAATGGTCTCTTTAGCGAATACTCAACAACGTTTGCAAAGAGTACCACTAGCTATAAAATTCAGGGTGCTGAACTAGGTGAAAAAGTATCCAAATCCCTTGTGGTAACTGTGTTGTTTGCCCTTTCCTACAAGCTCCTTGTCCACTACAAAGTGTGATAGGCATCTTTACTGACCAATGAGGAGGTAAGAAGGGCAGGAAGGGAGGAATTACACAGCGACAATGAGAGATGTGGTTGCTTTACCCCATAATAGCACCTGAGATTTTAAAGTGTTTCACTAGCTAAAGCATAGTTTTTAGTTTTGGAAAGCATAAGGAAAGGTTGACACATTGACTTTTTCTTTCTTTTGCTGTACAAAAAACACAGCAGGAAGTGAGTGCAAATCTCCTCCTAGACTGTTACAACGCCACTGGCAATGTTTGACAAAGAAAGGGACCCAGTAGGCGGAGGTGTCCTGAGGCGTGGTGTCACCCAGAGCGGTAGCCGCGTGACACCCCACAGCAATGTTGTCACGTGCGCTACGGTGGCCATCTTGGTGAGGGGACGTTCACCCAGCGGGTTAAGGTAAGCCCCCGGGTCCCCTCCTCTCTCATGCAACTGTCGGGCTCTTGGTCCATAACTTTTCAGAGGGGGGACACCCCTCCAATGGTGTCACCTGTTTCGATGGCACCCCCCTAGTAACGCCACTGGCAGTAGGGACAGCAATTTAATTCTGACAGGAGATCTAACTGTTCTTTACTGTATCCAAAACAAAAAAAAGTTTGGACAGGATACAGTATAAGGTTAGTAGGGGGTTTTGCAAGAAAGCCAAGGTCTGCATGCAGGCACCAGAAGGTTCCTGCACTATTATGCTGATGGACCTGGCCTGCTTGCTTTATGTGCCTGAACTGAAGCAGCGATTGAGTTTAGCATTATTGTTGCTACCTGTGAGGTCTGTTTAGGCTTTGCTGAAATCTGTCCCAGAGTACAAAGATAGGGAGGGGGAGAGTTGCCACAGATGAGCAAATATGACTCCCTGAAGTGACTGCTGCAGGTGGAAGCCGAAGATGGAGGTCATCTCTTCTTGTAATTCACTACCTCTGCATTTTTCTCATACACAGAAGAGGACCTCTCCACCTTTTCACTTCTCTGTTCTCATGTGTCAACTTCTTTGCATTTCTAGAACTTCCACTACAGAGTCCTAACTATTAGTGAAAACTAATACAGGACAGTACTGAAGCTTTTCCACATGCTGACAGTTATCTCTGGGGCAGAGAGACTGATAGAAGCTACTTCTGCCCTCAGTCTGATCTCTATCATCTTCTGGAGGCAAAAACGCTCACTGTGCCTCACAATTCATGTGGCCTTGACAGATAACACATTTGACTACAACAGCCTAGAAATAAAAAGGCACAAATGCTGCATGAACCCAAACGTTACAAGCAATTTTATAATTTTATTCCAATATCCATTCACAAAAACGTAATCCCGACTTGAATTGTGATCGTTAGACAATCCCAGTGATGTTCCTGTGGCATGTCCAATCAGCGGAGGATGGTCTTAGCAAACCCATGATCATCAAGTAATTACAGTACAAATCAATGTGGAGGCAAGTGATCAATAGAATTTGCAACCTTTTTTATGCCTTGTTAAATATCAAACCAAAACAGCCCAGCTACTTCGGGCTCTGATGTCTGCCTGTCACTCTCTTTCAATCCTTATGATTCACTGACCTGGTGTAACCTGGAGTGAAGTCAGAACTCAATGTCTGCATACTAATTTTGTGTCAGACAGTATTGAAGCTACTGAATCGTCCTTACTGCCAAGTAACCAGCATTTTCATAGGGGGTTCAGCAAAAACCATGAGAGAAACATGGAGGCTGCCACTGACCTCTCTTTCTGAAAATAGATGCCCTGAAGACTCTCTTCCTTCAATGCTTTTAGTAACTGCCCGAGGAGTATGCAGATTAGGACTTCTGACTACTGAAACCGGTGGGACAGTTTACCAGGCTGACAACTAGCACCCACAGAATGGGTTTAGCAGTTCTGCAGAGACAAGATAACTTTAAGGCCTCATATATGTGAGCAGAAAAAACGCTGTTCAGAGAGGAGCTTACTGGAATAATTTACATGCATACACATGTACACACACGTATACAAATATATTCATTCTAGTGGCTAGGATAAATGAATATTCTAACCAATAAAATTAGTTAATGTGCATATGCCTCTAAACACCATATGCACATATTTACACACCAACAACACACATTATTCGCACTGGATTTTTCTGCCAACTTCTGGCAGAAGGATCCAGCATAGATGGGAGTTTTTAATACACCCGTGTAGGGCTGGAGCTAACCATTATTTTAATAATCAGTTAGCTGATTATTAACTTTGATTAAATCTGATTTAAAAAATTTAACAATGAATACCGTCATTTATTTAAAATAAAATACACGAATGCAGTGTTACAGACATAAAGTTTACTTCAGAATAAAAGGGTATACACATTTTTTGAAATCGTTGCAGTGCGGGGCGATCACACTGCAGACGGGAGGTGCATTTGGGATCCATTTAAATGAATGGCACCACAACGCACCTCCAGGAACAAAATTTGCCAAAACTGAAAATAAATTTTCCCACCTTTTATATATATTTTTTTAAATAATTGTATGTATTATATTAGACATTTTAATTAGTTTCATGGATTTAAAATAATATGAATTGTAAAACTCTACGCCAATATAATAAAATAACCAAACTTTTATTTGAAATAACACACCAAAACATTTTTTTTCTTTTTTTAATTTTACTTTAACTTAATTTTTTTTATTTGTTTGCATTTAAATTTTACTTTTTTTTACTTTTTTTAAATGTTTAGTCTTTTTAATATTAGTTTATTTAACTTTATTGTTCTAAACATTTTTTTTAACTTTATTGCTGGGAGCAATAGCCTGCCTGCTATTGGATATTTCAAATTGCAATAGCCAATAGCAGGCTGGCTAGTGCACCCGCCCACTGCCTGTTGTCAATCAGCAGAGGAGGGACCTGAAGGAGAAAGTTCTAAATCAGGTCCTCCTTTGCTGATCGACAGCAGGCAGTGGGTGGGTGCAATAGCCAGCCTGCTATTGCATTTTAAAATATCCAATAGCAGACTGGGTAAGGCTCCCAGCCTCTAGATGCAGAGGAGGAACTGGCTGGCAGCGGAGGCACCGGAGGAATGGGACGGGACTGAGGAGGAATGGGGCGAGGCTGAGGCGGAAAGGGGCGAGGCTGAGGAGAAACTGAGTGGGCCTGAGGCAGAACGGGGAGGGGCTGAGGAAGAATGGAGCAGCAGCGGAGGTACTGTGGGGCAGCGTGGAATGCAGTCTCAGCGATCTCTCCTCCCAGCTGGTGCCGGCTGCAGTGGTCTGTGTTCTCAGTGCCTCTGCCAATACAGGCAGCAATTGTAGCGGGAATTGAAAGGGAGAGGGGAGGCGGGGAGGAAAAAACGGAGGATCAGAGCAGCGGCAACTAATTGAAAAGCAACTAATCAATGATGAGAATCGTTGCCAATTATTTCTCATTATCGATTATAATTGATTTAATCTATTAGTTGTTGCAGTGTTTCTGACATTCCATTGTGTACGTTTTTATGGCTGTATGGAAAAGGGGTTTCATTTTGCAGAATACAGTTTATTTACAAAAGCCTTAGGGGGTTATAGACTATAAGATTTTTAGTTGTACAGTAAACTGGCCATTAAACAGTAGGGGTCTCAGCTGGGTAACTTGTACACGGCAGAGAGACTGCAGTCTCTGCACATTGTAGCATCCATGCCCCAGGGAATCCATTTTCATTTCCTCTGTATGCACAATTGTTCCTTTATGCAAGGCAGAATTTATTGTACCTTGTTGTTTTCCAAAAGCTTATGTTCTGCTACATGCTTCAGAGTTTTTTCTAGGAATACAACACAGCAGCATGCTGATAACATCGCGCATATAAAGTGACTTCTAACATAGTTTTAAGCGATCATGGAAGGCTCATTGAGTACAAGCTTTATACAGTATATGTATTCTTCTGCCATTAGATCCATTCACCGGCACTGTCATCTGGAAATTACAACAGTAACAGACACAAAGCATATGACCATGACAGGGTAAGATGCTGGATATATGTTTTACGCTGAGAGGAATGTATACTGTTTACTATGAGGAAAGATGTTAATCTCACCTCAGGCATTTGGCACTGAAAGGTAATAATTCCATGTAACATCTTCACCCCAGTTCTAGTTCAAACTCACGCCTCAAGTCCATTGTAGGGTTCATACCAAGCACTTCAAAGTGTAACTGCACTTTTGGTGAGACTTGCTTTCAAATCCTGATATGTCTAAAGGCCAGGAAATGAAAGGAAACCTTTGGAATGGGACTTTCCTTACATTGTAAAGTGCTGCGCAAACTGTTGGCGCTATATAAATACTATGTAATAATAATAATAATAACAAAAACCTGACAAAGGTTTTAACCATTCTCTACGCTGGAGTTTCTCAACCTTTCTTTTTACTACTTTAAAAGTATGAAAAATCTCGAGGCACCTCAGTCTACAATGAAAAAAAGTAAATTGGGTCTGGCATGGGTTATAAGGGTGAACCCCACGCAAAAACAAATAGGTAGGGTTCTTCATATCAGAACCCCCTTTTCACATCAGAGTTCCCCCTTTGTATCAGGAGCTCCCCTTCATTTTAAGAGACTAATTTCAGATAAGGAGTCCCCTCCTTTCACATCAGAGTCACCCCTCTCACACTAGGCATTCCCCTTGATATCAGAATCCCCCCTGCACAGAGCCCTTTTCTGCATGGATCCCACCTTCACTGGAACAGCCTGGCGTCCAGCCTGTCTGCATCATGGAAAAGCATGATGTCGAATGAAAATTTGGAGGCACCCCTGAGGAAGCGAGAAGGCACCCTTGCGTGTCACAACACCTCGTTTGAGAAAGGCTGCTCAACCCTATCAAACATTAAAACGTTTTAGATTTAGATATAATATAAGCACAGCTGTCAATCAGCTTTTCAATTAAATTTTTCTTTAAAGAATAACTCCATCTATTTTATTATATTTCATGTTACACCCATATTTAGGCGGAACATAAAACATAATCACATGAACAAGCCCCCTACCCCAAACCGTCCCCCCTCTTACAAGAATCCTGGGGTTCTTCTTCCCGCAGGATTCTGTACACATTTCAATTTGCTGCCTGCACAACCATGGCATCCGTGGAGAGAATAAAAGTCTCTTTAGCCACTGCAGCAGAGGGTCTTGTAGTTCTCAGAAGAGTACAAGTGGGGTTGACGTCATCAACCCTCCGGTCCCTGTAACAGAAAGTCCGTACCACAGTGCGGACAGGGACTGGCAATGCATTGCAGCCTCACATGCAAAAAGAAATTACATTAATTTTATTATTGTGTGCATTTATTGATGTTTTTGCAAAAGGTAGACTTTGCCTTCACGGTACACGTTCATAGTTATTTTTTCTATTTTTATGTCACATATATATTTGAGAACTTCATAACGTGTGTAAAGAAAACATTGGGAACAGCTGAATGCAAAAAAAAAGTGTGCAAACCTTAGCTGTCTAGCAAGTCGTTATAATGAATGATTCTTTCCAGACATGTATATTTCAGTCAGTTATGAGACACAGAAAACTGTGCTGCACGATGCACAGAACCAGCATTGTTTCTACAGTACTATGAGGAAAGATGTTAATCTCACCTCAGGCATTTGGCACTGAAAGGTAATAATTCCATGTAACATCTTCACCCCAGTTCTAGTTCAAGCTCACAACTCAGTCCATTGTAGCACAATGAAAGATAAATGCTGCTCTTTCCTGTTTTCAGCACATTGATAACAATGGAATATGACCCATGCTGAATGTCCAATTATTGCAGCATTTCCTAGAGTACTACATGTAGTGTATTAGGAAGCTATAAACTGAACTATTTTCCTTTTGAATGGATTTTTAAAAAGATCACTTGTTTCTCTTCTCTACTACTAAGTCACCATGTTTTGTAGACTCCCTTGGACAACTTTTGTTACTTAAAAGCAGCTTAGAAGGAACCAGGGGCTCAGGCTGCATAAGACTTACTGTAGGAGAGCCTTATTTCCCTCTATCCTTACCCCCACGCCTTTCCCCCTCTAAAACCCCCCTACCCACTGTTGCTCCAGAGTCCCTTCCCCGTCATGTCCACTCTAAGCCCCCCTCTTACTTCCTCATTATCACCACTCCAAAGTCCCCTTCCTTCATCAGTACTCCCAAGTTCTTCCTCCCCACTGGCGCCACCAAGTCCCGTCCCGCCCCACTGTCACTCCATCCAAAGTCCCTTCCAATCATTGCCACCCCAAAGTCCCCTTCCTCTTTAAGCACTCCCGGGTTCTTCCTCCCTACTGACACCACCAAGTTCCCACCCCCACTGTCACTCCAAACTCCCTTCCCCATCATCACCACTCGAAAACCCCGTCTCCATCAGCATTCCCCAGTTCTTCCGCCTCATTGGTACAACCAATCCGTCCCACCCACACACACACACACACACATCTGCCACTCCAAAGTCCCTTTCTGATCAGCGCCATGATGGTCCCCCCTCCTCTATCTGCATTTCCAAGTTCCTCCCCACTGGCACTCCCAAATCCCCACCAATCACTGCTCGAAAGCTCCCCCAAAAAAATTTGGCCACAATGAACCCAATAATTTTGATTTGCAGCCAAAAAAATATTTTATATTTCAAGTTCTTAAAAAATTGCCCTGTGACATACAGTAACTTTGCCATTAGATTAACTCCTTCTCTGTCCTGTTTCCTCAGCTTATGAATCGATTTATTTTTTACATAAATCCATTAATCAAACTCTGCTGTCACATGAATTCCTATTGCCCTCACTTGATCTGCGCGCATATAAATGTTTTTGTTTTTTTTACCTTCAAAACCATTCATACTTTTTAAGGGTAATCAATCCGGTTCATATCAATCTGAGCACACTAGCGGGGAGAATGGTGTGTCAGCTATGACTTACGTCACAGTTTAGTACTGTATATGGATTGCTTTACAAACACAAACCCATTCATAACTGTTACCCCTTGCCACCAGCCATTTAAGTAGGCCATGCCGCCAGAGGCCGGTATGAGTGGCTCCCGATTATGCGATCACTGTGACTATGATGACATAATCGTGAACCTGTCCTACCAGCTCCTGCTTGTCGGCAGTTGTCCGGGAGTTGTCCGTAACAGTACGGCCACAGTTTTGGCCGCGCCAATTGAGCACGCCAGCAAAACAACACAGCTTTGCAGATATGGAGCAGCTTAGCGTTAAGACCCACCTCCGTGTGATCACGTATACTGTATGTGTAACACTGTTAGTAAGTGAATAAAAAAGTCATAGTAAATGTAAACACAGAAATGTCAAATAATTATTATTACTATTATGTCCTGTCCAAGTATGGTGTATTCTATCGGTATTTTGATTTTTTTTTGTCTCTATAAAAAATACCTCAAACAGCTACTAAAACATCTAACGAGACACCAAGACAAGCATGTGCCCAGCGTTAAACGTGCAAACTTTGCTCTTTTAGACCCTTTTTTGGTGACATGCAAACTACCTCTTTTTAGACCCTTTTTTAGTATTTAAAAACTCTTTTTCCTTTTCTGTCAGTTTTTAAACTGTTCCCTTTTTTTTTTTTTTTTT
>NW_017306960.1:252091-263138 GCF_000935625.1 Nanorana parkeri | reverse complement strand
AATGGTGGCAGCAACATTAGCGATAAACTGTTTAAAATTAACTCCATTACAAAAACTAGAGGCCACCACCTAAAATTGGTGGAAAAAAAATTCCAGCACAAGGGGCGAAGGGGGTTCTTCACAGTAAGATCAGTTAGGGTCTGGAACTCACTGCCACAGACAGTGATTTCAGCAAAGAATGTGGAATTGTTCAAGAAACTTTTGGACGATTTCTTAAGGGACCGTAATATACAGGGGTACAGGTACTCCTAGAATGAGATCCTAATAGGTTGGACTTGATGGACTAATGTCTTTATTCAACCTCAAATACTATGTAACCTCCAATAACACCAGTACACAACTAAATGTGCAAAGACACACACACACACAAAATGACAAAATAAAACCCTTTTAACCAGTTCATGATTAATCATTATAATAATCATGATAATGCACAATGTGATACAAACATAAACAAGTATTTTACTTTGTTCCAAGTTTCCATAACAAATAGTATAAATTAATTTACATTTTAGATTGTTAAATCCCCAGCCTTGCCAGTTCTGGAACACTTTTGGTATTAATTATAAAATGCAGTGCAGTGTGGAGATTCCGATGCCTCACAGTAGTTCGCTGCATCACACTTAAACGAACATTTGTGAAAGGTAGGACAAAAATTGTCACATGACCTTAAACAGGTCATGTGATAGGCTTTTTACTTCTCCTGCCACAAGCAGAGCATAAAGCCCTTTCATAATGAACAAAGCAGCACTTTATAAATGTGCTGGAGTAGCTTCCAATAGAAAATCAGCAGTATGGCTGCAGTTAGGACATATTGCTGCCTTATAAATGGGCCCTTAATTGTTTAACTAGTCAATCAAACATGGACTGTTGGCAGGCTCTACGGAGTGAAACTGAGTAGCATTGTGATAGGTCATAAGGTCAGATCAGCCGCTATATAACAACATTAAAGAGAATCATGACTTTGCATTAAAGGTCCTTTATTCTAGTAAGCAACGCTTTTGGAGGGGAATTTGTCAAAGCAGTACAAAAAAAACAGTATTAAACTGCATCAGATGTACTATCAGCACGTACATTCTTTTGCAAACACCCCCCTCTAGTGGTCAGATCTCCAGCTGCACCAGTTTAAAACATACCCTTGACCACATCAAAAGGATATGCCTGTTTGATTGGGATAATATTATTATTACATTATTCAGGATTTATTTAGTGCCAACAGTTTGCGAAGCGCTTTACAATATAAGGAAGACATTACAGTTACAATATAAGTCAAGACAGGATGGTAAGGAGGGCCCTGCCCATGAGGGCTTACAATCTATATTATAAACATAATAACACATTTACCCCAAAGGTTATCTAAAATAATGCACATGGGTTTTTATACATATGGCAATATTTATAAAGCTTGCAATGGTGCCAATGTTTGCAATGGCGAACAGTCATTGGTCAGCGAAAACAATGAGGATCTCTTCCTTCTGGACCCATACACCAGCTGGTGTGGGCAACGGGATATGGTGATTAGAATAGCCTAACACTGCTGTGGGCGGGTAGTCAGTTAGTTTCCCTTATCCTTTAAATAGGGCTGTGCACTCCTCTCACCTCCATATGACAGTACTGAGGCCTCGAAAATGGTCATCCTCTTACCGAGTATGGCATTCTGTAGACGCAAAGGAACAACTGAGAATATCCAACGTTGAAGGAGTGCAGAGAATAACATACTGACAGCTTACAGCGTGAACTCTAAAGCAAACCAATTATTTTGCCTGGTATTGAAAAAAGAACAGATCTGTATTAATCATTCTATCTCACTTTACACCTTCAGGCCTAGGAAATTATCTAGCAACTAATGTGGCATGAAAACATTGATGAAGGCTTTCTTTACTGTGCTATAAAATGCTCTCCAGAAACCACAGGGGTGGAGAGGTGAGAATTGTTGCTCCGATATAAAGTGTCACAAAATCATCCTACAGTTACAATACAGGAAGACCTATGCACAAAGGGAGCCCCTTTTTTTGTACAGGTACGGATATAATTTAAAAAATGAATTCATATTTTGTGCAATTTCTATCAGAAGAGAAAAATAGGACATCCATTTGACAAGGATGAAAGTGTAGAAAAAAAATGAAATGATAACGTGGAGCTGCAATGCACTTTGAACCCTTCCAAGCAGCAATGTAGATGAGGAAAAATGTACTGGTCACATTTCAATGACATTGAATTGTACAACGGTGATAACAGCAAAAGGAAGGGAACATAGATTATTCTATCTGCAGTTAGCTATAAAGAAAACAAACCGATCCCAGTATTGTTCACAGATTCACTATAGAGGTGTGGGTTGTGGAAAAAGGGAATTAACTCCTTCCTGACAACTGGAGGGTTGTGACACATTTCAAGAGTAGTTCCACTTTTGCAGTCAAATTATGTGTTCCCATTCACACAACATTCCAAAAAATATTTTATTTTTTAAACATATTTCTTAACTATTAGATATTTCTTTGGTGAAGGTCTTTGCACAGATTCCAAGCTAATCTGAGCAGTTTGAAAAGTGAAAGTAGAAAGATGAACTGAGGGGCAAACTAAGCTTCCTCTCATTAACATACAATGCTTCTAAGTCTTTAACCCTTTGTTAGGACAGGCAGTGTTCAAATCTTGTTTACAACTGATAAAAAAATCTGCCAGCACAGTACAGACAGGGTTATTAGAGTAAACATAACTTCCCCCAGCCCCCTCCTTAACATTTTATGGTGGGATGCAGGTATGAATTTTAAGCAAGTATAAAGCAATTACAAATGTAAGCAGCAATATTTTAATATTTTTTTAAGCTATGCAATGTGAATAAGACCATAAAACAAATATAAAATAGGTGTTATTCCAAAATGGCTGCAAAAGTGTTAATACACTTTAACGTTAAACGCCAAGCTGATATTAAAACAATACCAATGAACACAGTTATATATTCATTAAAATGGTTTTGAATTTTTTTTTGAAATGGCAAAAAAATGTTGGTACCCAAAATTGTCCAAAGTCATCGCTGTAAACGCCTTTAGAATAATTGGTCTCACTCTTTATAGAGACATTAGGGGTCTATTAGTATGAGCTCAGTTCCTGAAAGATTGAGTTTTAACCTGTCAATCGATGTGTTGATCAAGTAGCTATCTGCACATGCAGGGGACGTGTTTTACCCTGTCAATTAGGTAAGTAAAAGTCCTTATTTTTTTCCCTGGAGTTTAGCTTTAAGTTTACGTTCAGTAGTCTGATCTGCAGTCTGTGTTCAGTGAAAAGAAGCACCGCTCCTCCATGGTTTAGGAAAGGAATGAGAAAGGTACTTGCCGCTGGGAGCATGTCCTTACTCCAATATGAGTCCATACAAACAGAAAAAAAGCTGGCCACACATCATATTATGCTGGGATAGTTTATTGAAGCTTGCACCACATGACTGGTAATTCACCCAAAGTACCCCCCAACTGACACATTTCACCCAATCACATAGAGATCTCCAGGGGGCCAGCTTTTCTTCTGTTTGTCTGTGTTTCAGTTGTCTTAGATACGACACCATCCCTCCTTACCCAGTTGGCTGGAATTTTATTTTCTATTAGCTTACCCTAGCCACTTGACCTCTTATGTGACAGAGTTTAGGCTGATGTCAGATGGGTTACTTTATTGCTAATGATCCTACTGCTGGTGATCTGTCGAAAATTGCAGGCGAAGGCAGTGAGGTGTCGTATCTATCTCTAGCAGTCAAGATTCAACAGCATTCCGGTTAGCAAAAGAGCAACACCATGCATCTGGCCACAGAAATAGATTTTCCACAGGGACATACAGGCAGCCTCTTTAGCAATCCTGTCGCTGGGGATTAGTCTTTAGTGGCAGAATCACCTGTCTGGCATCAACCTTAGTGTGAAAAGGACTAGCACTGGGAGGGTCAGGGAAATAATATGTGTATATAGGTGAAGGTTTATGTAAAGCCCAGAAAAATGAGGGCCGTTGTGCCAGATGTGTAGCCTGATGATCCAATAATGGGAAGTAGGTATGAGATGTGATGGTATTTGTGCTGAGTGTGGCGTAGAGGTGCATGATGGGATGTAATGGTGTGTTGAGGGCTGCATGATGGAAATGCTGAGTTTATCAGGGGGTATTGGAGGGTAGTGCTGAGCAAACTGGTGTGCATGGAGGGGTGTCCCGAGTGTCTAGAGGGGTTCATGGTGGAGTGTGCAGAGTTTATCATTGAACATGGAGGGCTATGCTGAGTATATTAGGGTGCATGATGGGGTAGATAGAGTTTATCAGGAGACAAGGAGGGGTGTACTGGGTTACATGGTGGGATTTGCTGGATGTATTAGAGATGCATGGAGAGTGTGCCGAGTTTATCTGAGGATGGATCGTGGAGTGTGCTGAGTTGATCAAGGGACATGGGGGGGTGTACTGGGGTGCATGGTGGAGTGTTCTGAGTTTATCAAGGAACATAGAGCACTGTGCTGAGTGTATTGGGGTGCATGGTCGGGTAGGCTGGGTTTATTAGGGGACATGAGGGGTGTGCTGAGTGTACTGGGGTGCATGGAGGGCTGTGCTGAGTGTATTGGGGTGCATGGTCAGGTAGGCTGAGGTTATCAGGAGACATGGAGGGGTGTACGGAGTGTATTAGAGGATGCATGGTGGAGTGTGCCAAGTTTATCAGAAGGCTTGGAGGGGTGTACTAAGTGTATTAGGGTACATGGTGGAGTGCGCTGAGTTTATCAGGGGACATGGAGGGGTGTGCTAAATGCATTGGGGTGCATAGTGAGGTGTCATCTCTGTACTGTACATAACATACTCCAGACTGCCGCCCTCTGTATGCTGTGTAGTACATTACATATGCCATACTGTTCCTTTCTGAACACTGATCTATGTTACATGCACCATACTGTTAATCATCACCATACAAATGTATATAAATAGAAGTTAATCATACCATTGAGACTTCTATTTTCCACCCTGTTGAACAAACAAGCATGATTTTGCCAGTATATGTATATATGTTTTTTTTTTTATTTTGAAGCAGCAGAGCCATGGGAGATGATTAAATGTTTGAAGGACTAAGACGATGAAGCTCAATGCATGACCAAAACTGACAGAGGAATATTTTTGTTACTGTGGCATGAAAGAAAGATGCATGCGTGAATGGAAAAGTCCTCTTACATTAGTGTAAAATGCTTGCGAAAAAAGCGACATGAAACACTGAAACCCTTGGTGATTAACACACCCTCACAATGACCTTGCATCACTTTTGCTGCTCTTCTGTGTGCGTGAAATGGTGTGTACAAAAGAAGTGATAATAACTAAGCGTTAGCAATGAACACTGGCAATTGCACTATGCAAATGATGAATTATAATAATCATTAAAGGAGAATTATGAGGCGAGTGATTCTCACTCAGCCTCATAATCTGAGCCGACCTGTGACAATGAAACTGTCACATGTCGGCTCAATAGATCGGTAAGTGAGCGAACACATACCGTCGCTCACTCACTTCTCGATCTAACCCTGCAGAGAGCCGTGACTGTCACTCACGGCTCCCTGCAGGGATTCCCCCCTCCCCTGTCCGATCCTCCAGCGCTGACTGGAGGAACGGGGGAGTGGTGGGCACAGCTAGCTCTGCCTCTAGATAGGCAGAGCCAGCTGTCACTCGCGCAGCTGGGTGGATCCAGACAGTAATGTCGGGATCCGTCCTGGCTGCGCCCTCTCAGTATACCGCAAGCTGTAGCTCGTGGTATACTGAGCTTTGGGTCACCGGAGAACGCTAGTTTGTGTCCTCCCATGACCCTGAGGAGAACTATGGGGAAAAACACTTACCCCATAGTTCTCCTTTAAGAACTGGAAAAGCTCAACATATAATAAGGTGAAAATGAACAGCACACCATGAGGAGATCATTCAAACGGTACTCTGCGATTCTCTACAATCATATAAGGAAATATCGAACTAGCCTTATCTCCTGCACAGCGCCATAATTTTGGGATTAGGACTTCTAAAGCAGTCCCCTCTGAGCAATGGTACCATTGGCTGACTACTTTCAGTCCCTGTACATTTCTTAAATAGCAATAGCCAGCCCTATAGACGTTTAATGTATTCCTTTTAATCAAATAAAGCGAAGGGAACAGAAGTAGTCAGCTAATGATATTGCTGTGTTTTTCAGAGAACCGTAACTTGGAAAAGACAGCACCGAGATGGGTAATAATTAACTAATTAATAAAATAATTGATAATGATTGCTTTATGCATACACTTGCTTTATACAGCTCTTTCTGGAGATAATTCCTGCAGTGCTTTTATAAAGCCCAGCAGTTTACTGAATTATTTGTTTCACATCTTAAATTTGGCTACCTGTTTACATGCTCAACTCTGCTATGGCATTAAAAATAAATCCTGTTTCCATAATCTAGAAGGAGCACCAAACAGCATATAGTGCTCCTCCAGAAACCACCCAGGCCTAGGCAGGCCACTCCGAGCATAAGGAAACTACATTTGAACTCTTTAGAAGCCATCAAAGGAACATCAAAGTGAAGAGCTGTACACACCCATGTTTTTGTAACATATCTGAGCCCAGGTATCCTGGACCACCAACTACTTTCTTGGAATTGGCTGAAGTGAGTCTGTATCTGTACACATTCTCTCAACACTTTCCAATCCAATACGAAAACCTCTGGGTAGATGCTGCATTTTAAAGGCCTGTGGAGGTAGGAGTTTGCTCAAGTCAGAAAAAAACACAAGGAAAGAGCGCCATATCCTTGTGTTTTTATGCTTTCAATTGTTCCTCCACACAAGCAGATTTGGACCTGCCAGACGTGCATCTATAATTTTACCCTTTGGTTGATGGGACTATATTTAGCCTTTCAAATGAAAGAAAAGCAATAGCTCATTGTGTTTGTTTAAGTCAGAACTACTCTCCTACTCTACTCCACTCATACAAGTCAATACCAATGCAAATAAAGTTTAATGCAGCTTAGATGGGGGTCCAATGCAGGTCAAAATGAGATCAGAAGAAACAAAGAAGGCTCTTAAATTGATCCCAAATGCAATCAGGATCTACCTAGAAGAATGCCGCTTTTGCCATCTAGAAATGTTTTGGAATCAGGGAACTTGAAAATTGTGCTTCTGAAATTCTTTTATATAGGTCTATGATGGATAACACAATACCCCCTAACGGACAGTGGTAAAAGGCAGGCACATTGTAGGATGGAAGGGTATACAAGTTAGTATGAGGCAGCATGCCAAAGGTCATCAAGAACTGGAAATTTTTTGCAGCTAAAAGCCAAAAAAATAAGCACATCCAGCAAATCAGCATGGTCTGGGTCACATCATGGCTTCCTGAAAATTGTTTACTCATGTCTTAGCAGAAAAGAATTTAGCAAGTTTCCTGAGGACTACAAAATTCTAAAGGCTACAAAGATGTGAGCTTTGGCAAAACAAATTACAATCTAAGAATCAATTGATTATATCCAATGCAGATAAAAAGAAAACCAAATGGTTAGGACAATGGGCACATCACCTTGCAGACATCTAATCACACAACCAGTTGCTTGAAAAATAACAAAAAATTAAGCAGCATGAGACATAGTTTAATTTAATGCAGAATCTGAAAATGATTTCCCCTCTGATGAACTGCATACATTTTACTACTTCAATTAGCACTGAATGACTTCAACTATGTAAGACAATGAAAATAATCATACTGTACATGGTGGTATCAACAACAGCAAGTTGGAACACCATAAAATGATGAGTGTTTTATTCAACATATGAAGATGAAAGACAAGAGACAATTTAAACACTTGGAGTCACACAAAATAAAAAGACACATTTTTGACCCTTGCTTGAAAATCTTCTTTGTATGTAATGCAAAACAACTAGACAAGACACATATTGCAGTTTATAAACACACACACACACACACACACATACATATGTGCAAGGCTTGTTACTACCAGGCAATTCCATCTATTGGGGTTACCTCTTCCAGTTTTTTTTTCCTTTGCAGTACAGTTCACATGAAGTCTTGTCATTGGGAGTAAATTTAGCATGAAAACACCCAATGAAGCATTCTGGCCAACTGTTCTCACCATATTTTATAATGTCCCTTAGAGCGCTGACTTTAGGCCAGTGTGGTTCTTTCTGTCAAAGCCATCCCCTATCCTAAACAGAGTCCCCACATAGCAATTGTTAAAAGGATGTAACTACATGTTAACATGCTTTCATAAAATACTATATTCACATATACAGTATTTCATACTTTTATGCATTTCAGTGCTGTTGATCTCCTGCAGCCATTTTTGGACTACTTCTTGTCTACATGCACTTGCCCCAGTGTTGGCTGCACATCACTGTTAAGTACCAGTAACCTGATGCTGACAACAGCGGCCCATGCCTCCACAATGTGTGTCAAGAAGGATGCATGTAGTTTTCAGGGGAGCATGTGAAAGAGTGACAACACAGCGGCACGCTTGGGAGACAACTGTCACCGCATAACAGAAAGGAAGGACCTTCATGACAGGATCACTAGGCATTCTTTCAATGAAAGCTGCAGATTTAAGAAGACTGAAAACAACCTTTAAAATTATATTAGCACAGGACTGAAAAAAATCCCAGGAACCAGGTAGCCAATGCTCCTTATAAATTACAGTTGGCACCTAACTTTTGAGTTTTTCTCTAGTTGTCAATGTAGCTGGCTCCTAAAAGTTTCTGCTGGCTCACGGATTGGACAGATTGGCTCCTAAATTCAATTTTAATTTGTCCACATCTGGATTAAAATGTTAAAGTTTAAAAAGAGATTTAAGTGATTGGGTTTAGACAATGATTCTCAATAAACCCTCTGCACAAAGCTATACAACCCAAATGCGGGATTCAACCTGCAATCTTTTTTTTTATGTAACCTGTGCGACACATAAAAATCCCCCTCCTGAAAAGTACATCATTGGGCAGACTTTAAAACATAGGGCAAAAGTCGTGACAAAAATGCAAAATAAATTGTAGCCCAATATTGTTTACTGGATAGTGCAAGCCACTACAGGAATGAGAATTTCCATTAGACATGGTAGAACATATTGTTTATTATGAGCGTTCTGCATTCTATAATAATAATTACACAATGTTAAAGTCTATTTATATTCATTACAATCCCATCAAATCTTAAAGTGATTTTTTGATTTATAAGAACAAATACCACGGTACAATATTTATACTGCCTCGGTGCACACTATTACACTAATATATTATTCAGACATTTTTTGGCTCAGTGTTGGCAGCTCAGTTTCCCACTCCATAAAAACTCATGTGTTGATTTATGGCTGCACACTCTGGTCTGCAATAATACCGTCACAACTGAGACAAATTCCAGGGTAGCATAGTAGTTATGCTTTACATAGGGTCATTGCTGCTATTGCTGAAGGTTTAGCCATAATACAAAACCGCAAAGTAAAGAAACAGGAAAACACACAAGATAATTTCAAGTACACCTAGGTCATGAACAAATCAATATTTGCTGTACAAATGAAAAGGCATACTCACATTTCTGGGGGGAAAAATGATCAATCACTGTATTGAAAAAAAAACTGTTGGTCTCCTATCTCAATACACATCCGGAGAAAAGATGTGAACAGATAAAGAAAATAGCTCTTATTTAAGAGCATATATTTTTTTTTACATCCGTATATGCAGTCTTTCACGATAAAAAGCTCTTTAAAATATGGAAATGGTGTAAAGAAATAAGAATGAGATCAGCAAACTGGCGACGCAAGCATTGTTATGCAAAGTACCATCGCTGTATGGACACTCCCTGAGTTAGTTTTATTTGGGGGTGGGTGGAGAAATTGATCACAGGTTTTAGACTCCTATACCTCCTAACAGGTTCTGTGTTTCCCGTGGGCCAGACACCTGTGGCCACCGCTGAGTTCTGTGGTCCCTCCTGCCATCCCCTAAGTCACAACAGGACACAATTGTGACATAGGGGTTAGCAAGAGGAACCACAAACCACGGCAGATAACACATGCATCGACACACCCACAAAAGTGCTGGATATGAAGGACTCCAGGCAATTTTGTTTAGCAACAAAGTTATGATTTTATAAAGGGGTACTGGGACCAGGGGCGGATCCAGAGTCTATTCTCGGGAGGGGCACTGCCAGAAAATTAAGTTTTGCTTACACAACGGTTAATATTTTATTTAAGACGGTTTCCCGGCCAACCACAATTAAGCCGGCCAAACAACATGCAGCCGGCTTCCCGGGCAATCATGTCATTACCCGCTGCCGGCTTCCTGATTACCCGGGAAGCCTGCTCCATGCCAGTGGAAGCACCGGTATTGGTATTCAGTATCGGCGAGTACCAAAAGCAAAATATCTGTACTCGTACTTGATACCGAAAAACCGGCATTGGTGCATCCTTAGTTTTGATTAAAACTATTTTTTTGTATTGGGACAAGTAGATTGTCATGAAGGGCAAGTAGATTCGGCCCCCGCTTTAGCCCTTGGACAAGTCGTTTTTTAAAAAGAATTTCCACACCCCTGATTACACAACAATGCAGAATACCATCAGCTATAGAGGACTACAAATCCCAGCAAGAATACATTATACAGCAATGCAGAATACCATCAGCTATAGAGGACTACAAATCCCAGCAATACCATTATACAGCAATGCAGTATACCATCAGCTATAGAGGACTACAAATCCCAGCAATAATGCATTATACAGCAATGAAGAATGCCAACCGCTATAGAGAACTATGATTCCGAGCAATACCATTATACAGCAATGCAGAATAGCATCAGCAATAGATGACTACAAATTCCCAGCAATACCATTATACAGCAATGCAGAATAGCATCAGCAATAGAGGACTACAAAGCCCAGCAATACCATTATACAGCAATGCAGACTAGCATCAGCAATAGAGGACTACAAAGCCCAGCAATACCATTATACAGTAATGCAGAATAGCATCAGCAATAGATGACTACAAATCCCAGCAATACCATTATACAGCAATGCAGAATAGCATCAGCAATAGAGGACTACAAA
>NW_017306960.1:240450-251553 GCF_000935625.1 Nanorana parkeri | reverse complement strand
TCCCGGGAAGGACAGGTGCTGCGTGTGATTAGTACGCAGCCCCTGTCCTTCTCTATGAGAGTATGCAGCCGCACACCACCCTACGCTCACCCGCCCTGCACGTCCATACGGGTGCATGTTTCCTGGCTCGGACGCAGACAGGATCCAACAGGATCCAGGACAGGTGAGCGCAGGGCGGCGTACGGCCGCGTAGTCCCATAGAGAAGAATGGGGGCTGTGTACTAATCACACGCAGCACCTGTCCTTCCCAGGAGCTGTATGTGCCGGCCATTTCCAGTGTGAATGAGCCCTTAAAAATGTCCCTGGATTTCAAATCACTGGTCACCTCACACTGGTGGTCAGTGGGGCTCAGGGGGGCCCTGGTTGGTAGTAAGGGCTCTCCTTTGCCCGCACCAGCCAGTTTGCCCGCAGCAGATGCCGGAGGGCCCGTCACCGAACCCCCCACGCTAAATAAAAGCCCCCGGCCGTAGGTGCAGAGTGAAATGCACTCACCTCATAGTTCTCCTTTAAGCAAGTTTTATAGTGACGGGATCACTTTAGGGATCTCAGCAAATGTTAGGAGAAAGTGAAACGTGTGCTCTACAAATGAACAGAAAGCTCTAGATACCCTGCAGAGAAGGCTGAGTTTGCTTCACTGACAATCAATCATGACATTACAGTATTCACAATGTAAGTGGAACAATCTATGATTCCTGAAGGGAAATCAATACACTGTGGAACAAAAAGACTTGCTGACTTAAGAAACATGTAGATAAAGAAAATAATGATGTGTTTCCTAGTTAGATATATTTGACGCCATTGCATGGCCTGCATTTATTTGTGTAACATGATTAACTCAGATCAACAGCAAAACTATAACCCACTACTAGAAATGAGCGAGATTGTTAAATACCAAAGACAAAAAGAAAAAAAAAATACCATAGTTGAAACTCCCAGTTTTCTCAACGGATTAGAAAACCCTCCCATAATCTAAAATTAACATATACAGAACCTCAAAAAAGAAACAGTGTAAGTGAACACGGAGACAAAAACATTAATGATTTATTAGAACACTTTTAGCCAGTTTCCCATCAAACCTTCCCTAGCTGCATTGTGAGTAAAATTTAAAATGTTATCATTATACTAAACAAGACACCACCACTACACTGCCATACAGTATTAACACTAATGATAAAGGTTGATAGCATGTAAGGGAGCCTTTCTCAACCTTTCCAAAATGGTGGAACCCATAAAGGAAAATGTTCTGGTTTCAGGGAACCTCTGCTAATAATTACAATATCTATAGTTTAGGGTAAATTAGTGTGATGGCCAGTGGGAAGTATGCTCCTAATATTGATGTCACTGGTTACTTATCTTAATTGCTCACTTAAGGAACCCCAAGCAATCTATGGAGGAACCATGGGGTTCAACAGAACTCTGGTTGGGAAAGGCTTATCCAAGGCATGCCCTTGCAATATTAATATAAATATGTAAGTGATATGATCCTGTTTTGTGCCAAAGGCTTGCATTAATAGTGCTTTCTTCCAGGTTTTCTCAATCTTTTTACAGTCACCTTTTAAAAATATGCAAAATCTTGAGGTATCCCAGTCTAAAACCTAAAAAAGTAAATGAAAAAAAAAGTGTGGTCTCCCCCAAAATCAGTACCAGACCCTTATGCCAACAGAGGTCTGGTATGGGATTTAAGGCAAAGAAAAAAAATATGATGTGGAGATTCCCCTTCACATAAGAGTCCCCCCTCTATTACATAAGAGTCACCCCTTTCTCAAAAATGTAATGGCACTCCGACAATGCCCGAAGGCACACTATGGTTGAGAAAGGCTGCTTTAATCACAGGGATAATTATTTCACACAGAACTAGTCCTTGCCTAATAGACAATATAGATTTTATAGCCAGTAAAGAGACATCAGTGTTCCAAACTGGGGTATCTACAAATGCACAACAATAGCAGTATTTGTGACTGTATGTTCCTGGAATAACATATAACTGTGGTCTTATAGAGCTGTCATATTGATCCTGAGACAGGAAGCAAAGGGAAATCTTCCCACTGGGACACAGAAAAATAAAACATGGCCAGGGCATTACCTATTCCCTACTCTATCCAAAACTAAAATAAAAAGTTTTGGCTTCATGAACACTTACCTTAACCCTACCCTAACCCTAAGGGACAATTCATTTTTAACAAAATCTTTGGATTTATGTTTTTACTTCAGAGTGTTGTTTTACAACACAGAGCACAAGGAGGAAACTAACTCTGAATCTCCTCTGTCCATAAAACATCCAGTTTTTTTTTACTTAATAGAGCATAGAATTTAAATAAGACACAGATCAAAGAGACAGCCAAGGCCATGTACACATAGCGGGATATATATTTAGATCAGGATATCTTGATAGCCATAGGATTACATAAACCATACAAGCAGCAGTAGGTTGGGAAGCATTCTGGCTGCAATGAGCACAGAAAAATGACCATTTACACAAGCCCTAATAGATCCTCAAAGCAGTATTCATTTTGTAGTGTAGATGATTTTTTTTCATCATCTGCATGTTGTTTAAATACTAAACGAAAACTAAGTAATAGAGAAGTCAACAGAATGAAGACAAAACAAAAATTCTGGGAATATTCGTTGACGAACGAAAACTAAACTAAAATTCTAAGAGTGACTATTGCATTTGGACTTCTGGTTCCCTGAGCTCTTCCTCTTCCTGTAGTAGAGAGATGTGCACAACTGAATAGTTAACCTAGTGATCTACCCAGCAAGATACCAGCTAGCAAACACTTGCTGCACAAACTGTACAGACATGTCAACGTCAAGGAGAAAGAAGAGCAGATGTATACAGTAGATGCATTTTTATATTTGATGCTAATGAGAACAAGACCCTTTGTAAGCCATGTGGAGCAACAATCGTAAGATATACCAGAGGTAAATAGAGGTATACTCCAGGAATATATAATTAGTTTGGAAATTCTGAAGACTTGCTTAAATCATGCATTTAAATAAACCCATTAGATTTAGTCAACTAAAATCTACTGGAGATTTAGTCAACTAAAATCTACTGGAGATTTACTCAACTAGAATCTACTGGAGATTTAGTCGACTAAAATTAGACTAAAACTAAAAAACTATTCAGATGACTAACATACAATTAAAACAAAAATGGCATTTTAGTCAAAAGACTAAAACCAAGAATAAATGGAAATTTGCGATTGAAATTTGCACTGCCTCAAAGTAGAAGTACTACTGACAGCTAAGAAAGAACTGTGAAAAACAATTATATCAATCCTACTGAAGCACTAAGTGAGAACAGTCCCAACTACACTACGTTTGTACCTATGATGGTTCTAAGCTGCACTGAGATGACATGATGAGATTCTGCTCACTTAGAAAATAGTGGTTGAGGTGCTAATTTGTGTGCTTTTATGAGTGTTGTGTTTGATGACACCACCCCTCCTGACTGGCTGTGGAAAAGAACAGGCAGGCAAAAGAGAGCATATACAATAGCGCATGGAGTAGCCTACCAAAAGCTATCAGGAACTGTCCATTGTTGGTGAAATCCTTCACAAGTTTGCAGATATCCACATTGAAAAAAACAGTGCCAATCTCTGTTAAGGTAAATCTACTCATCTCTACTCAAATTTTAAAAAGTTACTTTATTTGAAAAAGGCTGCAAATAACAATGACTATGATTTGAAAACTGGCCATTCATTAAATGCAGGCTGCACTATGCAGCCTGCGGTGTCCTACGGAATTGTGGTTGTTTACCATTAAAAAGAGAACTGCGTTTGTCCGGGAGAGTATATGTCCATATCTGGACTTGCTCCACAGGCGACACGTACTTGAATCTCCAGTTTTATGTATAGTATATGACATTTCAGCCCACTCTAATTTTCCACTTTTCTTTCTCCTCTCCCACCTTTCCCCTTCCTATTTCAAATCCCACACATACCTACCAGGGGAGGCATTAGGGCATTAGATTATATCCTGTTGTCATTTACACAATTGGTTATAATGCCATGTAAGACTCTTTTCCTCTCATTATTACCAAATCAAATTCGGTGCTGTACATGAATAAGTGAGATTTGTTGTCACATATTTCCCTTCCTTGCCTTCATGGCTCCATTTTTGTTTCCCCCAGTTCTGTGTTAATGCTTGTCATATAATTGTTTAATAACACATTTCGCTCATTCTGTTTTGTTTCTTTGTTATTGTACAAAAATTGTTAAATAAAGTATGTTAAAAAAAGAGAATTCCATTATTGCAGGAGTGGTCGGTCACAGGACTTTGACAGGTCAGGCAACCAGACTCTCGTCTCAGCATTTTAATTTTTTTATTCCATTCATTTGTACAGAAATCCGCTTCCTTTGGAGTACCAAAGCAAGCAGAGAACAATACACATTTGTAGAGCATATCATTGTGCTTTATAAATGTCAAGTTTGTTTTTTTTAAAGCAGCTGCAGTAAGGCCGTACTACTTTTTTATAACTGGGACCCTTAGTGCGTAAGTAATATTTCCCTACTTTTATTGATGCCTCTGCATAATTATAAGCCTATGAAAAGTCCGAATAGAAGCACAGTGGAACATTGTTAAGAGACCAAGAAACAAACAAACAAGCAAAAAAACTTCTACATAGACGTATTTTTCATTTAAGTGTAGCCGACTTCAAAATCCCGGAAACTGTCTATTGAATGAATGTAACTCTAAAAGCCTATTTGTTAGCTGATTACAAGCACACCTCTCAATGTTAATGGCAAGAAAAAGCTTCTTGATGGATTAAAACAGTATTGGTTATTATGCCCCTTATATAAGTGCTTATGCATCACAATGGCACACTGAAGGAACCCATAGATGTTAAATGGTTGTTCCTTGTTAGGAAACAATCCAACAACTTTTTTTTTTATTCATTGTACATACAGAGGTTCTGTCTATGTTGTGATTTGTGAAAAACAGAACCATATATGCTACTGGGAAAAAAATCACCAACCAAACTCACTGATATTTCTAAAGATAGTAGTTTCTCCACAGTACTCGTGCTCTGTTGGGGTTATTTTAGGGACAGAAGTATCGGCGGTGCAGCCACCCCAGGGCCCAAGGCTGGGGGGGCCCACTGACGGTAGAGGAGGTGAAGGAGGTAAGAGGTCGCTGACGGTCCGGTGCTGTAAGAAGCCTGCTGCGGCAGGTAAGGAGCTGCATGTGCAGGAAAAGGGACCCCGACCAGCCCACCTAAGACCCAGCAGAGTCCACCATAGAGAGTCTCCTTGGGCTGTGCAAGATCTATGGTGGGCTGTGTGGGGTCTCAGGTGGGCTGGTTGGGGTCTCAGGTAGGCTCTGCAGGATCTCCGGTGGGTCCAAAGTGTTGCTATGTCAAGAGTCCAGTGCGTTGCTAAGGCCAGAGTCCTGTGCGTTGTTATGTCCAGAGGCCAGCACGTTGCTATGTCCAGGGTCCAGGGGTTGCTATATTCAGAGTCCAGCGAGTTGCTATGTCCAGAGTCCAGCGCGTTGCTATGTCCAGAGTCCAGCAAGTTTCTATGTCCAGAGTCCAGTGCGTTGCTATGTCCAGAATCCAGTGTGTTGCTAAGTCCAGAGTCCAACGCGTTGTTAAGTCCAAAGTCCAATTCATATGCTGTTCTGCATTGTTATATAATGTATTGCTGGGATTTGTAGTCCTCCTACAGCCGGTGCCATTCTGCATTAGAGTGTAAGCTCCTCTGTACAGAAACTAATGTAACTGGCTCAGTGCTCCATGTACAGCACTGTGGTATATGTCAGAGCTATATAAATGTATAGTAATAGTGTGAGACTGTGGGGGGGACAATAGAGTGCAGAGACTGCCGGGAGGGTTGGATGGGCCAGCGAGATCTGCCCCCCCCTCCCCCTGGAAGGGAGGCCCAAGCTAAAATCTTGCACCAGGCCCTTTCTTCCTTAGGTCCGCCACTGGGTTAACTGTACCCAAAACACAACCAGTTAGACATATGAACCTGTCACAGGTGTCAGGCAAAGGTTATAAAGCTTCCAGGGGTAGATTATCAGTTTAGCCATAAAATCTAGAAGACACATTGCAGAGACAGTAAAAGCAGGATGTCTTAACTCTCACCTGTCGTTTAGCAGTAAATGTAATGCTGTAAAAGAGGAAGGTAGGAAAAACACACAATGTAGTTGGTTCTTCAAATGATGACGGTTTTGGTGTACTTCAGAAAGGTCATGTTTTACCACTTGAAGACTGTAGTGTTAAACCTCCTTCCTGGCCAGGCCATTTTTCAGTGTTCAGCGCTGCGGTAATTTGACAGTTATTCAGTCATGCAACGCTGTACTGAAATTCATTTTATAAAAATTTCTGGGGAGACATAGGGGGGAATGTATCAAAGCAATTGCGACAGTTTTAGCCTCTTGGATCATTTTTTTAATGTGCAAATCTGACTTTTAACATGTGCCCCTGTATTAACCTAAGCTTGCACTACTTTTCCAATTGCACGTGTTTTGCGCCTGTTTTCATCTGCACTTGTCCTGCGGCTGTCTAAAACTGAAGCATCACCTAGCAAAACAATCGCAACCTAGGAAGTCCCCATGACCACTTCTTCAAGAAGCAACAGTTAAACATTTTGCCTGGAGTTGTGAGTCGTCTTTCCTGGAGTCTATTTAACCTCATTTATGAACAACATTACACAAGCAACATAAATCTGGCGCAAGGTGCATCAAATATATTCCGTGCAAGTTCAAACACTTGCAATTGCTATAATAAATTCCCCCCACAGAGTTTTCTTTTAGTGGTATTTAATCACCACTGGGGGTTTTTATTACTATATAAAGAAACAAGTACCGGAAATTTTGAAAAAAACAAAAACAGTTTTCCCTACGTTATGTTATGAAACATTTATTATTACCCAATTTTGTTGTAAAATGTAAAAGATGGGGTCACGTCAGGTAAATAGACACCAAACAAGTCTTAAAATTGCATGCACTTATGAAATTGCAAAAACCATATCCAAAATTGGCCATAGGCGATGCTTTAAAAGATTTCAGGGCACATCAATTTAGTGTTAACAGTAACACTACAAGGGTTACAAGAGGAGTTCTGGCTATCTAGAGGCAGAGCCAGCTGTACTCTCCCCCTCCCCCATTCCTCCAGTCAGCGCTGGAGGATCGGGGAGGGGGGATCCCTGCAGGGAGCGGTGACCCACCGCTCTTTGCAGGGAGATGATCAGAAAGTACGTGTTTGCACGATGGTATGTGTTTGCTCACTTCCTTATCAATAGAGCAGAGGTGTGACAGTTTCATTGTCATACGTCAGCTCTAACTATGAGGATGAGTGAAAATCACTTACCTTATAATTCTCCTTTAACTTTATTGCTATCGCATAGGGGGCAATTAAGCCCCCTGTGTAATAGCAAATATCTGGTGATAGGTCCTCTTTATGGAGACACCAGGAGTCTGTAAGACCCCTAGTGTAACCTTGGGACCCCCAAAGAAGCTTATGAAGCAGAGATCTGCTTCACCAGCTTCTCTCTGGCTACAAAAGCCAGAGAAATTACAGCTGAAGAGATGTTTGACACATCACTTCTACATTCAGAGTTTGGAGGGGAGATCAGTGTGTGCTGATCTCTCTCTGATCTCAGAGAGCTGTTGTGCCGGTCCAGGGCCTGCATGGGGCACAGCAGAGGTAAATAAGCCTGTATGTAAACAGCCATCGCCGTCTGTTTAAATTGCAGTCAGTTTCCCGCTTGTGTGCATGCAGATCAGCACGCATGAGCGGAAGCGGGAGAAAGGACATTTTAAAACGCCCACCCACATTCAAGAAGCCACCATCCAGCTGTTTAGACAGGAACTGGTTAAAGAGACATCCTAGGCAAAAAGTAAGCCGAGGGGGGCACTTTTCAGCAAAAAAAATGGGCTCAAAAACTCGGCTTATACTCGAGTATATACGGTAGTAAGCTACTAATGCTATACATCAAACACTGTAGCTACAGAACATTTAATTAGTTCTGTGCACAAACCTCTTCTATAGAGGGTCAGTAAGAGTCTTTCTGATACCTTTTCTGTGTAAATTCTCCTTGCATCCCTAATCACATTCAAACATTCAAGTCAGGTATGGTGGCTTAAAATAATTCTTAGTGAAGGTATTTTTTATGTTGCACTTTCTATATGCGAGAGACAGCTAGGAGACCACAATGGGTAATCCAGCATCACAAGTTGGGTGTTCTAAGGGTCACATGAGGACATATACTAACGTCCTCCCATGACCCAAAGCTCAGTATATAGCGAGCTATATACTAAGAGCACCACAGCCGGGACAGATCCCAACAATACATTTAATTGCCTGAATTAAACACTGAACTACTAAACAAGTCTGCTATGATCCCTCTAAGCATCTTGTGGTCCGGTTTCACTTCTGACTAGAGTGTACCTTTTAGGGCCTACACCATTCTGCCTTTGTGTTGTTGCCTTTTATTTAACAGCACAACAAAGCTAAGCTCAACCATAAAATGAACCTGTGTCCAGCCTAAGCACACTAAAGTTTTTACATATTCTGAACAGATAGTAAAATGACTTTAAATCAAGCTCTTGGTTACCTATGTAGCTATAAGCATTGTGGAGAAATTAATATTCAAAGTTCACAACACAGGCACAAAAATCTTATGTTTTTCCCTATTACTTTCTATCCCAGCAGCATCTTGGCAGCCTACTAGCTTTCTAATGTAAACACACAGCAGGAGTTTCTACACTGGTAGATGTTGACTAAAACCTGATTTTAGAGTCTTTAGTGTGATCTTTGAGGATGAATTACCTCACAGTACAAGCAACTAGAGGTAAGAGAGGGCTTATTTTAAAGCTTTTTTTATTGTCTAAGAATTGCAGGCCTACAATACATAAGACCAAATTTCCATGAAAAACAATGTACCGCTTTTGGTACAAAATTCCTGACATAATCATACCGGCAGGGAGGTTAAGAAAATATAGATAATTGAATTGAGTATTTAGTGTGATCTTTGAGGATGAATTACCTCACAGTACAAGCAACTAGAGGTAAGAGAGGGCTTGTTTAAAAGCTTTTTTTATTGCTTGTTAAGAAAATATAAATAATTGAATATCCATAGTCTGGACCAGGGCCGGTGCTAGCGCAAGGCAACATGGGCACTTGCCTTACGGCGCCAGGGAACAGGGCGGAAAATTGACAGTGACAGTGCCTACGTCAGTGAGTGACGTAAGTGGCCCCGCCCCTGTTTCCCCTGGCCGCTCAGCCGCATGTGAAGGAGCGAGGGCTGCAGGAGGCGGAGCAACACGGTGGCGTCATCCTGGAGGCGACGGCGACCTGTTGAGGGACTCGGGAGCCGCCCGGAGCACAAGGGGGGGGGGACTTGTGCCGCTTCGGCAGCGGCGATCGCTGTCTGTTTTCTCTTCTCCACCCGGAAAGTTCGCCGCTAATGGGACCTGGCACTGGCAGCGAAGACACAGGATTACATGGGGGCGTAGGATGACATGGAGACACAGGATGACATGGAGACACAGGATGACATGAAGACACAGGATGATATGGGGCACAGGATGATATGGGGGCACAGGATGGCATGAAGGCACAGGATGACATGAAGACACAGGATAACATGGAGGCACAGGATGATATGGGGCACAGAAGATGGGACCATGGGAGACGCGGCCCCGGCCAGCGGAGGCTCCAGCAAGATGCTTCGGTGGCTGGAGGAAGAAGAGGCATGTCCTGAAAGCAGGCTGGGGAGCTGCAGGTAAGAGGAACAGCATGTGTGCAGCGAAAGGGACCTTCCACAGCCCATCATATATCCTGCACAGCCCACCTTAGAGTCTCTGTGCAAGGTCTATGGTGGGCTCTGGGGGGGGTCTCTGGTGGGGATTGCAGGGACTCAGGTGGGCAGTGTGTGTGTGCGTGCGTGCGTGCCGGGGGGGGGCGTGGCAAAATGCACCTTCGCCTGAGTTGGCAAAAATCCTTGCACCGGCCCTGGTCTGGACACATGTACACAAATTAATTTTAGTGCACACAAACACATTATAACACCCAATTTGTTGTTAAAATATAAAAGATGAGGTTGTGTCAAGTAACAAAATGTCAAATATGTCAAGCCTCAAAATTGCCTTCGCCTGGTAAATGGAAATTTTTTTTATCATACTCACAATTGTCCATAGACAACATTTTAAAAGCCATTACCGGCCATTAAATTAGAGTTAACTATAAATAATGCCCTTGAAATGTTGTTCTCACTCTGATGTGTTTGTGGCGGTAACTAATGTGTCGTCGTTTTCATACACAGGTGCACTGCTTGTGTTTGCATTCATGGGCATACATGTTTTACCATTTTTTTTGGGTGTTTTTAACATTTATTTTAATCAATTTTAATTTTTTTACCATCTTTTTTTAAAGTGACAGTAAAGGCAACTTTTTTTTTCCCCTCACCCCAACGTTAATTAAAGCACTTACCTTAAATGATGTCTCTTAATCCGATCTTCTTTCCTGATGTTTTCAGGCTTCTCTCCAGCGCTGCGGCGGGTGTCTGATCCAGCGCTGACTCCTCTGGGCTTGCTGGCACTTCCTGTCCCACGGTGTCTGCATGCGGGTGCACGCGTCCATAGACTTACCTTGCGTCCCTCCTCACGTCCCGGCCGAAAATGTGAACTGCGCATGTGCTGGCCCCAAGATCATTTGCGGCCGCCCGAGAATTTTCACATTTTCGGACGGGAGTGCTCGGGGAAGACACAGGTAAGTTTAAACCACTGTTAAAGCGCATTTTAAAAAAAACTAAAACTTTTTGCATATATCTACTGCTTGCTACCAGTAGATATATGCAAAAAAAGCTGAGGGTTTAGAAACCCTTTAAGAAACCTGGCAGCACTCTGAAAAAGTAACGAAACTCTAGCTGTTATAGCGCCATGGGTTTGTTCACATGTTGCTACTGCTGCCGCCTCAACAGTTATAGCTGCAGTAGCCAAGAGGTTAAAGGCAGTGGCGGAACTACCGCCGGTGCGGGCGGTGCCGGCGCACCGGGGCATGAGGCTGTGGGGGGGCCCAGTGGGGTCCGGTCCTGGGCACCCCCACAGCCTCAGTGGGGTCCGTTCCTGGAATATGGGGCAGTGCAGGGTCCC
>NW_017306960.1:214720-238847 GCF_000935625.1 Nanorana parkeri | reverse complement strand
GATTATAATGGGGAATATTACACTGTAATGTTCCCTATTATATTCTATTTCTCTGTTGTGTACTGCTATTTCATGTAATTAGACAAATACATTATAATGGGGAATATTACACTGTAATGTTCCCTATTATAATCTATTTCTCTGATTAAATGATTACAGACAGGCCTTTGTTCTATCACAGTTTGAGACTACGTTAGAATGTGTGACCAGTGACGTGGTCACACATTTAAACGTAATCTCACCTAGTTTTTCGGCGGTGGAATAGGTGAAGTATTGCAACGCTTTCCCAGCTGTTCCAGGGCAGATCGGCAAATCGCATGTGCAGGGAACCGATCTTCCCCGGAACAGCTGATCGGTCCTGAAATGTCACTTCTATCCGACTTTGTGAGTGCGGTGGAATGTGAGATCGCAGTCGGAGAGAAGTGACATTTCATGACGGATCAGCTGTTTCAGGGTAGATCGGTTCTCCTGCACATGCAATTTGCGATGTCGTTCTGCCCTGGTACAGCTGGGAAAGCGCTGGAATGCTTCACCTATTGGCAGTCACACATTCCACCGCCGAAAAACTGGGCGGGATTACGTTAAAACGTGTGACCACGTCACCGGTCACACATTCTAACGTAGTCACAACCTTTGATAGAACACCGCCATCAGGGGGGTATGGCCGGTACCAATGTGAGGGGTCTGGACACCCTTATGGGTATCAACTGTACCGGGGCGGCATGGCAGAGGTGACAGGGGAGGGGGTGGAGGAGGCCGGGCCCCAGCAGCAGCAGGTAAGAAGAGTTGGGAGGAGGTACAGGGAAAGGGATCCCAGCGACCAGACCAGCCCATCTGGGACCCTGCAGAGCCCACCATAGAGAGTCTCAGGTGGGCTATGCTGGATCTATGGTGTGCTCTGCAGGGTCTCAGGTAAGTCCAGCACGCTACTGCAACATTAGAGACCGCTGGGGGGGGGTGTGGGGGCCAGTGTGATCCGCTCCCGCGCACCCCCCCCCCGGCTTGGGTTATTAGGTCCACCACTGGTTAAAGGCATGGATGCCAACTGTCCCTGATTTACAAAAACAGTCCCAAGTTTTGATGATTTATTCATGGAAATTTTTGCCCATTAATGCTTCCAGTCTAAGCCTAAAATGTTGAATAAAATCAATTTAAAAACAAGCAGATTGTTTTAAAGCAAGTCTATCACCAAAAAAGTGACATCTCACTGGTACACTGTAATTTTTCTCTGTCTATGCCAACAAAATGACTAATTAGGAATTGGTCTTAAAATTGTAGTTCCTGTATCTAAAGGGTCCAATGTACAACAAGCTATTAACAAGACCTCCTTCTCCACCTATGCGAAAGAAACTACATACAAGGCATCATTATAATGGCATCTTACCTCATTTTGTTTTCATACATTTTTTTTCATGAATTTACATTGCTCCAAACAATGCAGATTACATTAGATTAGCTGGAAGACGCATATTGTATATACACTGCCTGTCCAAAAAAAGTCACCACCTGGATTTAGCTAAGCAAATAGGTCAGAGCCTTTCATTGTATAATAGGTCTAGGTTCAGTAACATTATATCCCAAAAAAATTAGATCAGCTGCCTACCTGAATATACTGAATGACCAGGTTTTCCAGCAAAGAATATTTTCTTCGCTGATGGCACAGGCATATTCAAAGATGACAATGTCAGTATTCATAAGACTCAAAAAGTGGTTCAGGGAGCATGAGACATCATTTTCACACATGGAAATTAATTTTTGGGATGTGCTGGAGAAGACTTTACACAGTGGTTCGATTCTCCCATCATTACTACAAGATCTTGGTAAAAATTAATGCAACTCTGGATGGAAATCAATGCTGTGACATTGCATAAGCTTATCGAAACAATATCATAATCAAAGCTAAAAGGTGGAAATATTAGAGTGTGTGACTTTTTTTTTTTGACAGGCAATGTATTTATATTTCTATATATATTCAGGGTAAAACATTAGGAAAATAACATTACATTACATATTAAAAGCACATCTATATTTATTGAAGTGAACAGTAAAATAAAAGTTGCTAAAGGCAGAATGTAAGTTGAAATTGGGTCCTATAGAGCAGTGCTTCTTAAAGTGTGGGTCGCGACCCCATATGGGGTCCCGCAAGTGAACAGGGGGGTCGCGATCCGAGTACCCGGCCAGGACAGCCATCAGGAGGGTATGGCCGGTACTTGTGTGAGGGGCCCAGGCGGCCGAGGAGGTCTGGGCACCAAGCTAGATTTACACCTACTTACGCTAGGGGAGGGGGGAGACACCGACCGACGTTGGGGTCCCTTAAAAATGTCCTCGGCCAAAAAGGGTCACGAGTGGAGAAAGTTTAAGAAGGCCTGCTATAGAGAATGTTACCATTACCATGAACTCCATCAGAGTTCTTAATCTTAATCTCCTATTCACATCAGAGTCCTCATTCCCCCATTCAAATCACAGTCTTCTGTCTCTCCTTCACATCAGAGTCCTCAGTCCCCCCTTCACATCAGAGTTCTTAATCCCCTATTCACATCAGGGTCCTCATTCCCCCCTTCACATCAGAGTCCTGAGTCCCCCCTTCAAATCAGAGTCTTCCGTCTCTCCTTCACATCAGAGCCCTCTGTTTCCCCTTCACATCAGAGTCCTCTGTTTCTGCTTCACATCAGAGTCCTCAGTCCCCCCTTCACATCAGAGTTCTTAATCCCACCTTCAAATCAGAGATCTCAGTCCCTCCTTTCACATCCTACCTCATGGCTCACATCAAGAGCCGTGGCTACAGTAGCATGGCTAAAGCTCGCCTCCCAGTTAAATGAATACAGACCTAGAATAAATGTTATTTCTTACATTTGCATTGATTTAAGCATTAATAGTACAAATGAATGAATGCTAAATAACAACACAGTAGTGTTCCCCTTTTTTTCTAAGTAACATATCATTCATTGGAATAATGCCTGTTAATTAACGATAAACCAATACCTAAAGAAAATAAGACCAGGCTCAAAAGCAACTCTGGCATTTGACACTGCATTGGGGTAGTGATATATTTCTTTGACCAATAATACACATGTCCCTTTGTGGGTAGTGACAGGTCCATGAATATGCCGTAATAGGAAGGCACTATGTGATTTATCAAATCTAACACTTCAGAAACATATGCTATATAGATTTATGGAAGTTTCCTTTCCTCGCTCAGCTGCTGTAATTTGAAACAATCTGGAAGCGGAGAGAGCATGTTACACGCAGTTCTCATTTAAGCCATGTCAGTGGAAAAATGAAATCAATTCCTGATCTTTTTGGAAACAAATCCTGTTTAAGAAATACCACAATAACATGCTGTAAAAGTGAAACCAAACTACAAATAAACAAAAGTTCAGTTCCTGTAGGCTTTCACAAGAACTCTCTTGAAGCCAGTTTGCATGACACATGAGGAAATCAGGTCTACAGACATTATGATTATATTGTTTCTGGATGGCATGTGAAAAAAACAACTGTAGATCTGTATTAGGTACTTCAAACCTTCAAAAAGTCTCAACACTCAGAACTGTTAGAGGATCAACTAAGTAAGCAGCAAGGTTTACAATGCTGTTTTAGATGTAAAATAATGCTTGAATAAGAATATTAAAACATATACCTACTAAGTTTGTAAAGACAATTGGGCTAAAACACACTGGGCCAGATAAGCTAAGATTGATGGTTGTTGAGGAATGTGAACTGTCGCACATGCTTTTAACCTTAGTGGTTAGACAGGTTTTTTTTGCATGCTGGCATGCAAGTGTGCTGGGAAACTTTTTGCTGTTTTACTTTTTGAAGCCCTTCCATGTGCACCTTGCTGTAAAGCTGGTAACGAATTGATGACTGCGTTTGCCATTTGTTTTGCTTGACTGATTTGGTGCAGTGATGCATGGGGGGTCTCAGCTGCCGTTGTGATGTGCGGGGTCCCTTGTGAATCTCTGTGCCTGTAAGGAGGTTGGGCATCCTCCTGACAAACCTGCACCCAATTTTATCTTCTGCGCCATGTGCTCCAAGATGGAGACTCTCATAGTTTAGAGTAAGGACCGCATTATATGGAGGTGCCTTGACGTGGCTGTGCGGCTTTCACATTTTCTGCAGAAGATGTGTATCTAAACCTCTATTTTTAACCTTCGCGGTGAGACAAGTTTTTTTGCATGCTGGCTGGCGAGTGTGCTAGGAAACCTTTTGCTGTTTTACTGTTTGAAGCCCTTCCATGTGCACCTTGCTGTAAAGCTGGTAACTAATTGATGAGTGCGCCCAATAATTCACGAACATTTCTCTGGACCACTGCATGAATATAAGGTAGACCTGACCATGACGATGCAGGCCAAAGCAATAAGTTAACTTTAATCCCTCCCTCCCCAGCCCCCACACTTACCTGTGTCAGTTACCAGTTGCTCAAGTTGTAGCTTACACAGAGCTATGGCCTATCCCAATTTGACAGTGCTGGTGCTTAGTGATTGTCCCAGTGCTCTCTCATGCTCCTCAATACCCAGAAGTACCAGGTATTTTCTTAGTTCCCACCACTTATTTTAAGGAAGCGAAGGACAGGTATGTGTTGCTAAGGGGAAGGGGGATTAAAGAGGACCTTAATTGGGATATCTAAGGCTCAAAAAAAGGCAAGCAGATGGCATGTCTTTTCCCATTATGGACTTTCTATGCCATATCCTGCACTGTTTCTCTGTAGATGTGGCAATGTTGGTAGAGAGCTTTGATTTTTCATGTCAGAGCTGCCCCCTGATGACTGTTGATCTGATGACTGGTGGAGTAATCATCAAGAAGCAGCAAGAGATGTTTAGAAACCACAGATACACAAAATGACTATAGCAGGGAGATCCTTGCACTACAGATGCTCTAGTGCAGCTTTTTCTGCAGCATGGAGAACAATGAGGAGCAGAGTAGTGACATTACCAAATCTTACTCCACATTTTGTTAGTCTAGCAGTCAGAGGCATAAATAACTTAGATCTCACACTCCAGATTTACAACTATGAGACTCAAGGCGCAGGAGTGCCTTGGTACCCTCACATACCAGGAATGTCACCAATTTTTTACAGGAAAAATACCAAACCAAAAGGTAAATCTTTTAGGGGACTGCTTAGACACAAAAAACCAGATGTTCCCTAAAGTTGGGATATCTCCACTCTGAGTTCCGGTCCATTTTTAAAGCACACCTGTTGCTTTTTCCTGCATGGGCAAATTACAAGTCAACTTTAAAACGGATCTCTGTTCTAAATGTAAAAAAAAATTCAGACCCACTTCTAATTTCAACAATCTAAACGTTATATCTTTAAACTTAAAACCCAAATTACCTGAATCCATGGTCATGACAGACCAGTTTCCAGATCTTCTGGTCTGTAGTATGAGAGGTTCTTCTGGCAATGCCCAAGTCACTCCCTTACTGATGTGAGGGTTTCTGATTTGCAACACTGGCTAAGCAGAATTACACACCATTTGGTAGATAACACAATTGACTTAAATGGAAATTTAGCTGTCTACCCTGAGTTTAGTATGTACTGTGTCTATATTTTAGTCTGGACACACCTATGTATGCATTTACCTTGGGGGTTATACGCCAGAAATGCTCTTCTTTGCCCCCCTCTTTCTCTTCTGTACGAATACAATATTGATGTACACCACACAACTGAGACACTCACCCGGCAAACTATCACTATATTGTGCGTACTTTACAATACCTTGAAGTTCCACTTTTTCTCACTCCTATCTATGTTAAATGCAACTTTAGTACTATAGTAGTAGGTGGTGTTTTAGTTAAATTTCAAGAAGCTGACGGTTACAAGCCTGTAGATTAGATATAAACTGCTCAGAAGTGGCAAGCCGAATAAAAGTTAAAACAAAATTCCACCTGAAACAAAATGATTTGCTATAGTTGATCCTGGGTTTTGAAAGCTTTTCAGGATCCCACTGGGAAGAGTTTTTCTGAGCCAAACAATGACTTTTCTTCCAAAATAAAGCATTTCTTCCAATTATGCCACCTGCCATCTAACACATTCTATTCATGGATATACAGACACTTCATCTCTGACAAATATCCATTTTTGGTAGACCTTTGCAGAATTGTAGGCACACATTAGTGATGTGGCAACAGGCAGGTGGAACTACAATGTGCATTGGGGGACCAAGAGTCTTCCTATGCTTAAAACTTAGCAAGAGTGAATAAACTTTAATCACCGGAGGTCATTGTAATATTCTACTTTATAGGATACCGTTTTTTCCCCTTTTCTTGAGTGACAGATTTGATTTAAAGGAGAACTATGAGGTGAGTGATTTTCAGTCAACCTCATAGTTTGAGCCGACGTGTGACAATGAAATTGTCACACGTCGACTCAATAGATCGGGAAGTGAGCAAACGCATACCGTCGCTCGCTCAGTTCTTGATCATCTCCCTGCAGAGAGCCTGTCACTCACGGCTCCCTGCAGGCATTCCCCCCCCTCCCCGCTCCAATCCTCCAGCGCTGACTGCCGGAACGGACTGGAGAGGGGGCGGGTACACCTGGCTCTGCCTCTAGATAGGCTGTCAATCATGCAGCTGGGTGGATCTCGACAATAATGTCGGGATCCGTCCCGGCTGCGGCGGTCTCAGTATACCGCGAGCTGTAGCTCGCACAGGGAACAGGGCACATAGAAAATAATTGTTTTCTTCAGTACAAATCCCGGACGCCAGGTAGACAATGCTCCTTAAAAGTGACCACTGGCATCTAACACTTTAGGTTTTCTCTAGCTGTTGTCAATGAAGTTGGCTCCTGAAAAGCTCCCAGTTTACTATCCTGAAGTTCAGCAGAGCACACTATAACTGTTTTGAGTAGTAAGCTGATGAGTACAGTACTAGTGAATTTTCTTATTGCGGTTATAAATCCACAAAGAAAATCTGCTGATCTAATTTGTTAAACACGTTTAACAGTTTTATCGGAAACCCCAAACCCCCATCATCACAGCATGCCTTCTATCCAACTCTCAAGGAGCGGAAATATTTATTTTCAACATGCTCATCCAAATTACAGATAACACATGTCACAGTTTCTAAATAACTGACATCCCTGCCATTCAGCAATATTTATCACTGTGTTTTATCACTCAGTGGGTCAGACAAAATGCCAATAATCAAGTGCAAACTCAGCTATCTCAGACGCGGATAAGCATGGATGAAAAGATCAACATTTACATAAAACCATACAGGAATAATAGAATAATGTCAGAGTAGTCACACCGGCCGCTGGGCATGACAAGCTGAACAGTAAATCATTCAGCACAATTGTTATGTAAGGAGTTCCGGTTTAAGACAGAAAATTCCCGGTTCCCATATTTTCTGACATGAACCCACGGCAAAGGGAAACCTAAACCTAAGCACGAAAGGACTTCTTTTAACTGGTGTTTGTTGTGCCATATTAAAATTATTTTTTTATAATTTTGTAACAGGAGTACTGAAATAAAATGAATGTATAAAATAACGATAAATGTTGTACACCTTCGGGATTGACTTATAAATCATCTGCCCAGCCATACCCTGGGTGAATGCCCCTCACACAGCATTCCCGCCACTAGATAGAGCCTCGGAGCATAGGACTTTCCTAGCCCCTCGGCTCCTTGTAGTGGTGAGAATTTCCTATGCTCCCCGACTCCTTGTAGTGGTGAGAATTTCCTATGCTCCTTAGCTCCATCTAGCGGTAGGAATTTCCTATGCTTCTTAGCTTCATCTAGTGGTGGGAATTTCCTATGCTCCTTAGCTCCATCTAGCAGTAGGAATTTCCTATGCTCCTTAGCGCCATCTAGCGGTAGGAATTTCCTATGCTCCTTAGCTCCATCTAGTGGTGGGAATTTCCTATGCTCCTTGGCTCCTTGTAGTGGTGAGAATTTCCTATGCTCCTTAGCTCCATCTAGCGGTAGGAATTTCCTATGCTCCTTAGCTTCATCTAGTGGTGGAAATTTCCTATGCCCCTTGGTTTCATCTAGTGGTGGGAATTTCCTATGCTCCTTAGCTCCATCTAGTGGTGGGAATTTCCTATGCTCCTCAGCTCCATCTAGTGGTGGGAATTTCCAAGCCCCTCGGTTCCATCTAGTGGTGGGAATTTTCTATGCTCCTCGGCTCCATCTAGTGGTGTGGAATTTCCAAAGCGCCTCGGCTCCATCTAGTGGTGGTAATTTCCTATGCTCCTTGGCTCCATCTAGTGGTGGGAATATCCTATGCTCCTTGGCGCCATCTAGTGGTGGGAATTTCCTATGCTCCTTGGTTCCATCTAGTGATGGGAATTTCCTATGCTCCTAAGCTTCATCTAGTGGCGGGAATTTTCTATGCTCCGCGGCTTCATCTACTGGCTGGAATTTTCTATGCTCCTCTGGTCCATCTAGTGGTGGAAATTTCCTATGCTCCTCGGTTCCATCTAGTGGTGGAAATTTCATATGCTCCTCGGTTCCATCTAGTGGTGGGAATTTCCTATGCTCCTCGATTCCATCTAGCTGTGGGAATTTCCTATGCTCCTTGGCTCCATCTACTGGTGGGAATTTCTTATGCTCCTTGGCTCCATCTACTGGTAGGAATTTCCTATGCTCCTTGATGCCATCTAGTGATGGGAATTTCCTATGCTCCTTGGCTCCATCCTCTGGTGGGAATTTCCAATGCTCCTTGGCGCGATCTAGTGGTGGGAATTCGTTTGTCCAGTGTATGGCTGGTTTTTTTAGATTTCATAGCGGAATTTGACACAATGTTATCATGGCACATATAGTACTACAAAGTCATCAAATGATACTGACATAGACAAAGTTCACCTGTGAGGTGAGATGAACTTCATATATTTATATAAGCAATAAAAGTGCAGCAGAGGTCACCATACTGTTTAATCAGTGAAATGTCAGTCTGGGGAGGGGCTTAAGCTGGCCATACACTGTCAAATATTTTTTTTTGTTCAGCCCGCGAGCATTGATCGAGGAATCTACTGCTGTCTTCATTGGCGCACAGCGAGCAGTTGGCAGGTGCAATAGCCAGCCTGCTATTGGCTATTGCAATCTGAAATAGCCAATAGCAAGCTGGCTATTGCACCAGCCCATCCTGCCGCCGGCAGCTGTCATTTCCTGGCTGAAGCTATTCAACCACCATGTGCGCTTAAATAGCTTCTTTGAAGTGGAAAGGTGACACTAGGGGCCTAATAGAAAAAAAAGTTTAAAAAATTAAGTTAGATAAAATTAAATTAAAAAGTAAATTAAAGTCACCTGCCCCCACGAATGCACGAACACTAACGGAAACACAAGTCGGGTGCACCTACATACGACGATGACGATTGCACTACACATGTCAGGTATCGCTGCAGGCACCAAAGTGAGAGCAATAATTCTCAGCCCATTTATATTATATATAATTGTATTGTTTGCCCAATTTTGGTGTGTTATTTTAAAAAGAAGTTTTGTTATTTTACTATATTGGCTCTGAGTTTTTTAATTCAGATTATTTTAAATCCATGAAACTAATTAAAATGCACACAATGATAAAAATACATTTTTAAAAGGTGTGGGGGGGGAGTTACTTTTGGTTTTCGGCCTGACAAATTCTGCTGCGAGAGGTGCATTGCGGTGCCATTCATTTCATTGGCACCCCAAACACACCTCCCTTCCACAGTGTGATCGCCCACAGTACAGCAATACCCTGCATTTCAGTGTGGTGCGATTGCAAAAAAAAAATGTGCACGCAGTTTTATTTTGAAGTAAACTTTATGTTTGTAACACTGCATTTGTGTATTTTATTTTAAATTAAGGATGGTATTTAATGTATTTTTTTGTATCCATTTAATAGAAAGAGTAAACTACAACCCATGGAGTTAGAGTCACGTTAACTAATGCACACTGACGCTGCTAAATTTGGTCCAGGCATCAAAGCCTGCCTATAGAAACAAAAACCTTTATTTCATTTTATATAGAACGGTCAGAATTATGTATAAAATAAGGCTGTAACTAGACTATAGGACACAACTCAACACCAAGTGATCTCTGGGAGTCAGTAAAAGGAAATGTGTCTGACAGAGATATGTTATCACAAATTATTTTGGTAATAAAGCTAAAAGGGCATGACTGACACAAGAAAGAGAAACAAGAAAGGGCCATTAAGAATCTCTTTAAGTTCTTTGCAGTTGACCCACTACTGTTACCCGGTTATGGTTCTATTTTATTGTTTTGTCCAACACAGTGTTGCAAAGCGGCAGTGATTAATAAAAGTAGTTTCAAGATGTCTAAAATACAGTGTCAACTGAAAAATATTGATGGGCGCCTTAAAAATGAAACTTGTGCCTAGGAAGCAAGAAGAACTCTAGGCCAAATTTAAAAATACTCATTGAGCCAGCATGAAAAAGTAATGAAACATGCCATAACAAAGCAAGCAGTAGATATATGCAAAAGGTTTAAACTTACCTGTGTCTTCGCCGCGAGCTCCCGTCCGAACATCTGAAGAGTCTCGGGCAGCCGCAAAGGATCTTGGGGCGGGTGCATGCGCAGTTCAGATGTTCGGCCGGGAGACAAGGAGAGACACAAGGTGAGTCTATGGAGCAGCGTGTACCTGCATGCAGACACCGTGGGACATCAGAGGAGAGGAGGACAGAGGAGTCAGCGCACCAGCGCTGGCGAGATATCTGAAAACAACAGTAAAGAATAGGGATGCACCGATATATCGGCCGCCGAAACATATATATCGGCCCGAAAATTGCACTTTTGGGTAAATGCCGAAAGTTAAATTTTTCCGCCGTTACAGCCCTGCTTTCCTTTCCTCCCCGCTGGGCGTTGCTCTGTGTCCCAGCGGGGAAGAGAGAAAGTGTCACAGGCGGCCGAGCGCTGAGAGAGGAGAGCGCTGTGAGCGGCCTGCTTCTCTCCTCCCCGCACCGCACAGCCTCCTTTCACAGTCTGACAGAGCGGTGTGGGCGGAGACAGCCCACGCAGTCATGTATGGTGGTGTGCCTCGTGATTTTTTTCATGAAAAAAGTGTGCCTTTGCACAAAAAAGGTTGAAAAACACTGGTATAGAGGATTCCTGTTCATTGATAACAGGGGATGCAGAAAAGGAGATTGAGGACACAGAGTCCTAAATCCCTTTTTTAAAAGGGAAATATCAGGTGTCTGTTTAGACCCCCAAAGCCCCTAAAAGTAAAGTAAAAAATAAAAATATGTAATCAAAAAATGAATAAATAAATAAGAATAAATATAAAAAATTAAAAAGTTTATAAAAAATAAATAAAAATAAAATATTTGAAAAATTTGAAAAAATTAAAATAAAAAACATTTTCGGTTTTGCTTTCGGCCTGACAATTTGTTTTTTCGGTTTTGAAATTTCCATTTCGGTGCACCTTCAGTAAAGAAGCAGATGATCGGAATAAGAGGCATAATTTAAGGTAAGTCCTTACACCAACATTGGGGGAGGGAAAAAAAATCCTTTAATGTCCCTTTAAGCAATTTCAAATGCTGAATAAATCTCTTACAATGGATGCTGCTTCTCGATGCTTAAAAGTTGTAGTTCAGTGCAGAATCAGCTGGTCCCCTGAGCACTGGTCCTGTGATCCTGTTTTAGGGTGGCTCCTTTCCCTTGCAGTGTTCTATGGAGCCACCCTTGTGTGTGTTAGTAAGCTGTGTGTGTCTCCACAAACGCACAGACACAGCAGAGGCAGCTACTCCTATCCTCCCTGCTCCTTCCTTCTCCAAGCTATTAGATAGACAGCTGCTGGAGACTATGCTTACCGTTAGAATCATGAACTAGCCAGGAAGTTCAGGGAAGTGGAGCTAAGGGAGTTGGAACCAGCTGTTCTGAAACATGATGTTGTAGGTGCTAGAGCCACAATGTAAAGGAATGCTTTGCTGCATTTGTTTGATCTGGATTCATTATTGAGGCTAGGTTCACACGTCAGCGACACCCGGGACGTGCGATCGTGCGCTGGTGCACACAGTGGCTGCCATGCGGCCCCATTGATTTTAATGGGGTGACATCCGTGCGGCAATCGCAAAAAAAAAGGTTCAAGTGCCTTTTTTTGCGACACATGAGACACTGCTTTTTTTTAGCCGTGATTGTGTTCAATTGCACGGGTCAAATCGCAGTGGAAAACTGCGCGATCCGCCCGGCGGTGCCTTTCGAAAATAATGGCACCGGCAGCGCGATCGGCTGCGGCGTGCGAATCCGGGTGGTTTTGTGCACGATTGCCACGCGGTCAGGAGTTGCCCAGGTGTGAACCTAGCCTGAGAGTTCAATACTGCTTTAAGCCCCGTTCACATTGAGCGATTTATCGCGCGGTAATTCCCGCGATATCGCGGCAAATTATCGCGTGATATCGCGCTCCAATGCATTTCAATGGGGCAAAGGGTCCTGCTGTCGCGGGTCGTGTGTCGCTACAGCAGGACCCTTTTTGGAGCGGATTTAGCCGCGATTCAAGCTTGCTCAATGCAAGCTTGAATGCGATATCGCGCTGCAAATCTCGCGATGTCGCGCAATATGCAAATCGCGCGACAAACGCACGATTTGCATATCGCGCAGTGGGAACGGGGCCTTAAGCTGTGATGATTGCTCATTACCTTTATGTTACCTTACGCAGATTACAGTTGTATTGACCTCAATAAAAGCTGTGGCCTTGTCCGTTCCATCTGAAGTCGGTCTCAGAGTTGGCATTTGGGAAAGGCACATTAATGTTTGATGTTAATGTGTTGTGCATTATAATTGCCTTGGATTCTCAGCAGCCATGCATAAAGTGCTAGTCCGGGACTGCTGTCCTCTTAGAACATTAAGACTCCGGTTAGCTATCAGCCATTATGAACAGATCCCTTCCTGTTGTTTATTTTGTCAGTTACATCCACGTTTGTACAATTGTGAACAATTATAAACAATTGCATAATACTGAAACGTCCTGATACCAGAGAGCAATCCACTGACCTCAATGAGCATGTTATTAGGCACTGTGCAATAACGGGACAATGGAGCAATATTTGTGCACAGATGATGTAAACAATGTCATACCTGGAAGGATTTCTTGGTTCAGAGATTATGACAACGTACCATAGAAATCTTGTGCAATTTGTCCAGGAACAACCATTCAATAGTCACTTCCTTGTAACAAGAAAGAAAGATGTAACACGGCGAACATGCAATTTAACGTCCAGCATCTTCATGCTCTCATACATACTTGGAGAGCTTAGTCTTATTTCACGTGATTACCACAAACAATACTGGAAAATGTCGTCATGTTTTAGGCTCCATTCACAACAACAGCTGCTGGTGTGCTTTACCTGTCGCAGTGCTGATGCGCTGATTACCGTGAATTGCACTGTTTACCTTTTTTCTTTTTAGATAGATAGATAGATTTATTGAAATGTAACAGATGACATTTCATTATGTTCAATTTCTATGTGCACTGTTTCTTACAGTGCACACCACCACAACGCAGTGGTGTGAATTGTGCTTATTCGGAACAAGGCAAATTGCCTTGTCTAGCATTGGGGCTGAGCTGGAAAAAGTGGCCAGAGCAGCCCCAGCGCCCCAACGACAATGTGGATACGTTATAACTGCCTTTCTCAATCAGGGATGCTTCAACATTTTCACACAGAATCATGCCTTTCCATTGTGCAGGTGGGCTTGTGATTTCAAGGGGAATTCTGGTGTGAAGGAGGGCTACTGATGTAAAGGGGGGCTTCTAATATGAAGGGGGTGTCTAATGTGAAGGGGGGCTCCTGATGTGAAGGAGGACTACTGATGTAAAGGGGGACTTCTGATATAAAGACTTCTCTTCAAGGAAGCCTATCCCACCTCGACCTAACCACTGAACCATCACGTTATCAAACAATTCACCCCCACACAGCTACCTCCTCATGTATCACGTACCCCTCCTCTTTTAGATTGTAAGCCCTCAGGGGCAGGGCCCTCCTTACCATCTTGTCTTGAATTGTAATGTCTTCCTTATATTGTAAAGCGCTGTGCAAACTGTTGGCGCTATATAAATACTATGTAATAATAATAATAATAATAAAGGGGGCTTCTAATGAGAAGGGGGGCTCCTGATGTGAAGGAGGGCTACTGATGTAAAGGGGGATTTCTCATATAAAGGGGGCTTTTAATGTAAAGGGGGCTACTGATGTAAAGGGGGGCTTCTAATGTGAATGGTGGCTCCTGATGTGAAGGGTGCTACTAATATGAGGGGGGCTTCTAATGTGAAGTGAGGGCTTCTGATGTGAAGTGCGGGCTCCTAATGTTTTTGCATTGGGCCCCCCACCCCCCCTTTAAATCCATACCAGACCCCTATCTAGGATAAGGGTCTGGTATGGATTTTGGAGGGGCCACACATTATTCACTTGTGTTACATTTTAGACTGGGGTGCCTCGTGATTTTGCTGCGACTGAAGAAAAGGTTGAGAAACACTGCTTTATAACACCATCTAATTAGCTGTCTATTTATAAACCACTCCGCATGCGAATCTCTGTAAACGTTCATTCTGTGTGAACAGAGGCAGAAACATTCTTAGTATATTTTCTTTTCAGGTTGAATGTATTGTAATGTAATACCACATTATGGACACTAGATGGAGCTGAGGTGCATAGGAAATAACTGCTACTTTCTTATGCTCCTCAGGTAAGGCACGTCCATAGACAACTGCATTCAAAATGACGGGCACCACGTCAAACCAGTGCAGCTAATGTGTGATACCACAATAGCATCATGTGATGGGCCATGTACCAAAATGAATGGCATTGCGTTGCAGTAATGCACTTACCGCACATTGATTCGCACTGCGGCAAAAAGACGTTGAGAACAGGCCCTAAAGCTGACCATAAGGGGAATTTCAATCACTTTCCAACAGCTTAAAGTGCTAAACACAAGAGAAAAATGTAACTATATAAAGCAGCTTACTAGTTCTTAGATGTGGCTAGCTTCCTTTTTCCAGGCTTCAACTAGTGATCCTCCCAGTAGCACACTTCCTGTCTTCGGGTGACAACCTTCACTTACTGCACTGGTGGAGCAGAATTGTCACCCTACCACAGGACTACAAAACACCTTCCCTTGTATTCTTCTTCATAACATGGGAGGTGTTCTATAATCCACAGAGAGGGCTGGGAAAGATGGTAATGGATTACAGGCAGCAGAGGCAGAAAGCTCATCAGCTCACAAGATCTCTGGCAGGATCAATGGGTATTGTTCGAACTTAAAGGGGTTCTAAAGCCTCCGGGTTTTTTTTGTGCTAAAAGTTTTAAAAAAAAAAGTTTTAACAGCGGTTTAAACGTACTTTGTTTTCGCTGCGCGCTCCCGCCCAAGAATCCGAAACTGTTCGGGTGGCCGCAAAGCATATTGGGGCGGGCGCATACGCAGTTCGGATTCTCAGCCAGGAGACGAGCAGAGACGCAAGGTAAGTCTATGGACGCGTCCACCCGCATGCAGACACCGCTGGATCGGAAGTGCCTGCCAGCAGAGGAGTCGACACTGGATCGGAGAGCCGCCGCACCGCTGGAGGGACAGATGAAAACATCAGGAAAGAAGATCGGATTAAGAGACATCATTGAAGGTAAGTGCTGACATTAACATGGGGGGAGGGAAAAAAATTATCCTTTAATGTCACTTTAACAAAAATACAGGTGAAACTCGAATAATTAGAATATCATTCAAAAGTAATTGCAGTAAGTGCTGCAAAAGGGGCCCAAACCAAGTACTGAGTACATATGCATGCTTGTACTTTTCAGAGGTCCGATATTGTTCTATGTACAATCCTTGTTTTATTGATTGCATGTAATCTACTTTTTTGAGGTTGTGGATTTGGCGTTCTTGGGGTTTTCATGAGCTGTAAGCCATAATCATCACAATTATGACAAATCATGGCTTGAATTGTCTTGCTTTGCATGTAATGAGTCTATCTCTTATATTAGTTTAACCTTTTAAGTTGCATTAGTGAAATAAATGAACTTTGCACGATATTCTAATTATTCGAGTTTCACCTGTATATAAAAAACACTTCGAATGTATATTTAACAGGCCAAAAAGGGAGCAAGTGTAAAAAATTAATTGGCAAACAACCGAACAGGCCAAGATAACCTACAAACATACCTGCAATGTAAACCATTATACAGCAGAAGTAGGCAACTCCGGCCCACCACTAGTGCTGAAACTACAAGTCCCATAAGGCATTGCAAGTCTCTGACAGCCACAGGCATGACTTCAAGACACAGATGCATGATTGGATTTGTAGTTGCAGAACCGCTGGAGGGCTGATCAGGTTAGAATTAAAGGAGAACTATGAGGTAAGTGAAAATCACTCATCCTCATAGTTCGAGCCGACGTGTGACAATGGAACTGTCACATGCCTGCTCAATAGATCGGGAAGTGAGCGAACACATACCCTCGCTCGCTCACTTCTCGATCATCTCCCTGCAGAGAGCAGTTTCGGCTCCCTTCAGGGATTGGCCTCCTCCCCGCTCTTATCCTCCAGCGCTGACTGGAATAAAAGACAGGGCGGGCACAGCTGGCTCTGCCTCTAGATAGGCAGAGCCAGCTGCCACTCATGCAGCTGGGTGGATCTCTCAGTAATGTCGGGATCCGTCCCGGCTGCGGCGGTCTCAGTCTGCGAGCTGTAGCCCGCGATATACTGAGCTTTGGGTCACGGGAGGAGGTTAGTATATGTCCTCCTATGACTCTAAAGAGAACTATAGGGAAAAGCACCTACCCCATAGTTCTCTTTTAAGGTCCGGGATCCATGCTAAGTGTTAGTCACCTGACTAGTCGGTCGCAGCCAATGAAATCGCTTCCAACAGTAAGTGCAGAACCAATCACAGCTGACCTGAGATACGAATCTTACTTGTTTGGATAGAAGTGTATAAAGAACAACAATATCTTGTGGGTATCACCCAAATGCCCCTCCGTGACCTTCCATACTGCAAAGGAAGGTGAAACAGAAGAATGTGATTGGCTGCCGGGAATGAGAACTGATGTGCATGAGGCCTAGAGTGTTGTCCATAGAAACCACTGAGATTAAGACGCCCGTACTCAAAGGGCAGGTTAGAAAATAAAAGAAAGAGACCACAAATCCAGTTCCTTTACACATCCAATGGTGAGACCTGAAATCTGCTGTGAAAGAGGTTACACACTGGAAGGTATACTGAAGGACAGAAGTCACACCGGCCTATGCTTGGACTAGTCATACACAGCTAGATTTTCCCTCATTTATACTACCAGATTTTACTACCTTTACCTTTATACTACCAGATTTTACTACCTTTATACTACCAGAGTTTACTACCTTTACCTTTTCACTACCAGAGTTTCCTACCTTTACACTATTAGATTTTCCTACCTTTACCTTTATACCACCAGATTTTCCTACCTTTACCTTTATACCACCAGATTTTCCTACCTTTACACTGACAGATTTTCCTACCTTTACCTTTATACCACCAGATTTTCCTACCTTTATACATCAGATTTTCCTACCTTTACCTTTATACCACCAGATTTTCCTACCTTTACACTGACAGATTTTCCTACCTTTATACCATCAGATTTTCCTACCTTTACCTTTATACCACCAGATTTCCCTACCTTTACACTGTCAGACTTTCCTACCTTTACACCATCAGATTTCCTACCTTTGCCTTTATACCACCAGATTTTCCTACCTTTACACTGCCAGATTTTCCTACCTTTAACTTTATACCACCAGAGTTTCCTACCTTTACACTGCCAGATTTTCCTACCTTTACCTTTATACCACCAGAGTTTCCTACCTTTACACTGCCAGACTTTCCTACCGTTAACTTTATACCACCAGAGTTTCCTACCTTTACACTGCCAGACTTTCCTACCTTTACCTTTATACCACCAGATTTTCCTACCTTTACCTTTATACAACCAGATTTTCCTACCTTTACCTTTGTACTAACAGATTTTCATACCTTTACACCGAAGTTCTAATAAAAGAGTTCCTAATATTTGACAAGTAAAGCTCCCGCTTTGGCAGTAAACGATTACACGGATATCACACATACATGACGATGATGGTATTCTTAATGTTCAGGTCACTTGGCATGTCAAGCAGGGAATATTGGCCTGGAAATGACTTTCCTATAAACACATATTGGATGTGATTTGTATGCAGCAGACAGAACAGTGACGGCAGTAACCGGATCCATTATTAAGGATCAAATGGCTGCCCCCATCTCCTTAATATACAGGAGAAATATTGCCCCGCCCTATTGCTTTCAGCCAATCGGCTCTTCTTATACAGATTCCGCTCCTTTGTATGGAGCATTTCTTATTGTTTTCTTTTTTTCTTGTGTTTCTGTTAGTAATTTGATTTTAGTCCACTTGGCTGGGAGCAATAGCCAGCCTGCTAATGGCTATTTTAAATTGCAGTAGCCAATAGCAAGCTGGCTATTGCACCCACCCACTGCCTGATGTCAATCAGCAGAGGAGGGACTTGAAAGAGAAAGTTCTCCTTCAGGTCCTCCTCTGCTTATTGACAGCAAGTGGGTGACAAAAGCCCAGGTGCCAGGATGCAATTTCGAGTCGCCATGGCGACCTGGCACCTCGGAAATGTCGAGCCCTGGACTATACAATGAGGGGAATTTATCAAAACTGGAGCAGACACAATCTGGAGCAGATGCCCATGGCAACCAATCAGAAACAGACTAAAGAGAGAAGCTGATTGGTTGCCATAGGCAATTGCTCCAGATTCTTCTGCTCCAGTTTTGATAAATCCCCCCCCCCCCCCCCCCCCCCCTAATGTCACTGAGGGCTTGTTCACACCATTTTCTGGTCCGGATCTGAAGCAGATCTGCAATGCGTGCAGTGCGTTATCGACGTGTTTCTGACGCGTTTTTACCGCGTTCCAGTTAAAAAGTGGGGCTGTCAGTATGTTACTGACAGCCCCACTGGTGTGTCTCCACATGCAGGAAATTATCTAGTTCTCCAAATGTGCCTCTCCTAAGAGAGAGAGGCACATTTGAAGAAATAGATCATTTCCTGTATGTAGAGACACACCAGTGAAAGTATAGCCAAGTAATCTTTGATCATTTCCCGCACTTTCCAGTATCTTAAGAGAGAGGGTCTTTCAACGCTTTGTATAAATGGAGAAGTAGATCATCTCATTTCATACATTTATCATCTATATTATGTGTTGATCATATTGCCACAAAGCCGTCCTAACTTAAAGGAGAATTATGAGGTGAGTGATTTTCACCTCAGCCTCATAATCTGAGCTGACCTGTGACAATGAAACTGTCACAGGTCGGCTCAGTAGATCGGGAAGTGAGCGAACACATTCCGGCGCTCGCTCACTTCTCGATCCTGTGCCTGTAGAGAGCCATGACAGGGGAGGGACTGGATTCCTCCCTCCCCTGACTTTTTACTGAACGGATGGCGGAGGGGGCGGGTAAAGCTGGCTCTGCCTCTAGATAGGCAGAGCCAGCTGTCACTCACGCAGCTGGGTGGATCCAGACAGCATTGTCGGGATCCGTTCCTGCTGCGGCGTTTCAGTATACCGCGAGCTGTATACAGAGCTTTGGATGACGGGAGGACGCTAGTTTGTGTCCTCCCGTTACCCTTAGGAGAACTATGGGGAAAAGCCCTGACCCCATAGTTCTCCTTTAAAGACCTTGCTCTGTCCAAAAAACAATACATTGTGCACTTTATTTGGCAACAAATTGGATACCTTTTTTCAGCTTGTTGGTATGAATGATTGATGAGTGAAAGTGAAACAACGTTGTCCACATTATTTGTTCTGAGCATGACCAATAAGTGGGTGTCTTGTGCTTTCTGTTTTTTTCCTATGCAATAAAACTCTTAATAAAGTGTTTTTTTACTGAATATAGTGGCGACTCCGACCCTTTATGACTACTATGGTTTAAATCCCCTTGGGGATCACACCGAGGTCTCTTCCGTCATTTACGTTTAGTCTTGGGCTGTTGAGTCTAGCCAATTAAAAACCTCATTAGTGAGGAAGGGGGTAAGTAAATCGCAAACGGTGTCTGTCTCTGGATAAAATCTTTCTATTTTAGCTTGTATGGTGAGCCTAAGGCCCAAATCAGAAAGCTTCACACAACCTAAGGATCTTTATTTTGCCATACAAACAAGTTCCAAAGAGCTTCCCACCGCACTCCTTACTGGTATGTCCCTTTAAAGTGGGTGCTGCAGTGATAGTTGATGGCGCTACTTCAAATCTGAATAGTAAAGTATATCGCCAGCACACCAAGGTAAAATCTTCAACGAGTGGTCATTTTATTGATGTACACACATCATGCCTGATGAAGGGACCCTGAGTGGCCCCGAAACGTTGCTTTATGACGAGATGTGTGTACATCAATAAAAGGACCACTCGTTGAAGATTTTACTTTGGTGTGCTGGTAATATACTTTTCTACTTTATTTTGCCATGTGACCATTATTTTCAAATCTAAATGGACTGCAAATAATGTCAGTTTATTGAAAATAAGGACCCGTATCCTGGTGTGTCAGCTTTGTGAAGGGAACAAATGATGAAAATACAGACAATACATTACACAGTCACATGACCACAAAGCTAAAGGCATAACCGTCCTCTGTTACCACCTACTGTCCTTTGTCTAGCAAAGTGAAAGCCACATTCAAGGATGTTGTCAGGAATAAAGTGCAGCGTGACACCAAACTTCTCCAAACAATTCCTCACATGACGTGTACACAATAGAATGTCAGAGAGAAAACTTCTACAGGAGAGGAAATCACCTGTATGAACCATGGCACGGGATAGAAAGGAAATGTGACATGTGTTAGACCTGTTAGAGGTGTGACATGTGTCAGTGTGTTACCTGTTAGAGGTGTGACATGTGTCAGTGTGTTACCTGTTAGAGGTGTGACATGTGTCAGTGTGTTACCTGTTAGAGGTGTGACATGTGTAAGTGTGTTACCTGTTAGAGGTGTGACATGTGTCAGTGTGTTACCTGTTAGTGTGATATGTGTGAGTGTGTTACCTGTTAGAAGTGTCTTGTGTCAGTGTGTTACCTGTTAGAAGTGTTTTATGTGCCAGTGTGTTATCTGTTAGAAGTGTGACATGTGTCAGTGTGTTACTTGTTAGAGGTGCCTCATGTGTCAGTGTTAGAGGTGCCTCATGTGTCAGTGTTACTTGTTAGAGGTGTGGCATGTGTCACCTGTCAGAGGTGTCTCACGTGTCAGTGTGTTACCTGCTCTGCCATCCCTGGATGAGGTTGGTGTACTTGCTGAGTGAACCCTCTATGACTTGTTTCTGTGCGGCTCCTCCATCCACTTTGCTTGTAGCTGTGATCGTCCTCCCGGAGAGGACCCCCCGGCCGGAGGAGGATGGAGATGACCCTGCGGAGGTAGCTCTGCTGCTGCTCCGACTGCTGCTATTACTGCTGCTTCCTCCTCCAGCTTGGGCCGCCTTGTCCATGGCCCTGGCAGATCCCCGGTTCCCTCAGTACGGCCAGAGCCCGGTCCTCGCCTAGTTGTCGGTCTTGTTTCAGAGTTGTGTTCTGCAGTCGGCTATCTCATGCAGCTTCCTGCTCTCCTCTCCCAGCGCTCCTCCATGATACAAGACACATAGATCGCTATAAGGACGTGTCAGCTGCTGTCCTCCCCGCTTGCTATAAGGCACATTTGTGCCTGCCAGTTCCTAGATTTGAATGAGCAGTGACACATCGACCCCTCCTCCTCCTCCAGAGGAAGACGCCTGGCATGGAAAGGGAGATCCCTCCACCCTCTACTGCTCTCCGGTCTACAGCAGCGCCACCTCCAGTGACACACCTCCTACCCACCATCCCACCCGGATACACTGACACAGACAGCGGGGCTCTTCCATTCTTACTGTATGGAGGCTGATCGATGAAATCAGGAGCTGAGACATGTGCTAGTGTGATGGCATAATGTAAACAAACGTGGTGCTTGTGACTTTCCTATATACAGCTGTATCCATATACCAGGGCAGTGCTCTCATTTTATATCAAAAGAATACACACACAGCTGATGAAAGATATCTGAAAAGTGAAAACTTCCGCTTAAAGAACTACAGGAAAAGCATATATTAACCCTTGCAGTGGGGCTACCCCCAAACTGCAAGGGTTAACTGTTCATTATAGTCTAGAGGCTAAGATAAAGAAGATACACTCACCTAATCCTCAGTTCCACTGCTGTGACAACTCACCTTTCTCCCCTTCTGGCTGGTGGTCTGTTGTCCCTTGGCTCCTCACATATAATGCAGCTGCATTAGAAGTGATGACATCACGGGTTTTTAGAAGACCAGAGTCCAGGGGAGAAGCGGCTGCAGGAACCAATCTAGCAGCCAAGCAGGACCAAGGATCAGGTGAGTATATTTGCTTTATTTTAGCCCCCTTGGCCAAAACAAGCAATTAACTTTTGCAGCGTAGGGGTAGCCCCACTGCAAGGGTTCAATTTTACATTTCCTGGAGTTCTTTAAGGAGGGGGCTGGGGAGTTAGTGGTTACCATAATTAACGCTGTCTGTACTGTGTTGGCAGGTTTGAATATAAGTTGTCAAACAGGTGTGCACACTGTCTATCCTAACAAAGTGTCAAGATCTCAAGGCTCGGGTGGTAAATTGTATGTTAAGGGCACAGCCCTCCTTTTAGTGGAAAAAATGTAAAAAACGCACACATATGAAAGAAAGACAAAAATGTGCATTTGGGAATGTTTTTCACATTGGATCCTGCAAAGCATTGCAACTGCAATCAGACTGCAGACTCTTCAGACTTTCCGGTGCAGGGCTGAAGGAAGTAACCAATGGACTACCAGTGTGGAGATGGCAGGTCACTTGTGTTTCATTAAGATCCCCAATCCTGCGGTGGCAGATCTTCCATTCACAGATCCCTGTGCTCTTCCCCACAGTCACACCAAATTATGACAGGATTCTGCAGGAAAAAGCACCCTGCAGTTCTGGTAAATGTGGAGGTGAGGTGATTTGAGGATAGGGGGTTAAGAATGTGACCATGTTTCATGTTACTTTGTTATATCTGTAATATTTACCGATCTTCTGTGTGCAGGACAAACACTGGGGTGATCAGCTGATCACTCCAATGTTTGTAAGCCACTGGGGAGACATAGTACTATGTATCATGAATGGGTAGTAGCACTCACTATAGAGGCTTCTACCCATTCATAACTGGATGATAGTAAACATTTTCTGTACTGAGTGCTTTATATTCATTTAGAACAGAGGTTGCAGAAAGAGAGCCAAAGGGCTCTGTGTCCTCAATTTATTTTTCTGTTTCCAAAGGGAAATGTAAGGGGCCACTATGCTCGAGGCCGGGCACATGATGTCACAAGATACTGGAGCATTTTGTCCACCTTCTGACCGTTTTGTCTTACCTTTTGGTTTAAAGCCCAACTCTGTGCACAGTAAACTTTCTGCAGTTCAGTAAATTGCAGAGGGACTTTGCTATGAGGTCACCTACCATAATCAGATCTGCCTCCTTCTCCCCACAAGTGATAAGTATAAATGAGGATGGAAACCCAGCTCTGCTGAACTCTCATGCCCACTCCGGTTGTAGCAGTGCAGATCTCATGGACCTCTGTGGTCGCACCTCTGTCCCCCTCTCCTCCTCGCCGATCATAAAGCAAACAGCCCCAAGGTCCATTTTGTGGTGGATTGTCCAACAATCTCTGCTGAACCTGAGACTGGATCACCCAACCTGAGACTAAAGCTGACCATACACTATACACTCTATGTATTGTAAAATCTATGTACAATCTCCTCTAGGTTTACCAAAAGTATGTAACATGAGGACAAGCCTGAACTATCTAACTATCTATTCAAATAGTGTCAAATCAGACAGCCCCCTACCCTACAAAGTGGATGGTAGCGCTTCAAAAAATGTATAGTGTATGGTCAGACATTCATGTTACAATATGTTTATTATGGCGGAACTGCAAATCCCAGCGTTTTACTTACTAGCCAATGGAGACAAGATAGAGAACAACTAAATTTTTTTAGTTAGACAGAAGAAAACAGCTTAAATTTAGCTAAAATTAATGATTCCTCAAGGCAAATTGGAACATCTTGTGAGAACAGCTAAGCTATATTGCTGCCAATATATTTCCATTTAATATATTATTCAAAAAGCCTCTTCAGTGTCCCATTTGAAAATGCTTTCAGTTTGCTA
>NW_017306960.1:141785-214676 GCF_000935625.1 Nanorana parkeri | reverse complement strand
GCCAGCAGATAAAATAGGGGCCTATCTGCTGGCCTCCCATCCAATCTGAGTGCTCAAGGATACCTCTCCGTATGTTAATGCTAATTGCTTGCCTGCCATTCTGATCCTCTGAGTTCAATTCTTTTTGAGCCACCGACCTAGAGCAAGTATACATATCAGGTGTTCAGACTTAACTGTGACTTCACTGGCTGCATGCTCGTTCCAGCTCTGTGACAAAGAAATATTTGAGCCAGAGATAGCCAGGCAACTTGCATTTTTAAAAGGAGGTCAGCAATCTCATCTTCAATATATTTCTCATTACATGTATCCTAAGATAAACTTTGAATAATTTATACCAAGAACAGAGGTTTCAATGGCATAGAATTACAAAAAAAAGGTTAGACAAAGAGCTGCGAGTAACATTCATAACTATATACAGTATGCAATAATTCACATGCCAACAGAAACTGAGATATGTGAAATATGTTTCTCTTTGTTGTGGAGATCATTGCTCTGCGTTGAATGACATTGCAAGCAACAAAAGTATACTTCGTAGTCTAGGGAATTCTGAACAGGAAGTCAGCTGCGTGTTGGACTTTGCTTTATGGTCATATAACTGCTAGCAAGTCTTGTGTCTATCAATCAGATGTAGATAGTCTTTCGTATGAAAATTCATTTCATAAGCAGTAATGATTTTCTGAAAACAATCCTTTCATACAAAGATTTAACATGCATGAGGAACGATCCGTTGTTTCCCTTAGGACATAAAATACATATGGGAAACATTGTTCATCCAAGGAGAGGAGTGGGAAGCTTTGGCCTGTCATGGTAGGATCTGATTTCTCTGGGCTATATAAACTGTGCCAGGCAACATGTGCCACGGTGGTGCCTTGATTGGTGGACACAGTGATGGTTGGTGCTACTGGAGGACATGGTTTATTGGGACACATCTTCCAGCATTAGTTTACTTTGTGGTTTTCTGTGTTCAGTCACATGACATCTCAGCCAAAAAGAAAGTTGGTGCTGGATAACTTCCCTCTGCCAGATGCAGTGATTACTGGTCTTAACACAAAGCAGTTAGACATATCATGTCCACCATGTGTCACTGACTGCAGGTCCTGCTCTGAGTAATGTCTAAGTCCCCGTTCACGTCTAGGCATCTTGTCGCACAAAAATTGAATGACATTGCATGACAAAACATGCAAATTTATTCCTATGGCCCCCGTTCACACCTGAGTGTTTTGTCAGAAGCTGTAAAACGCCTGTCGCTGGAAAAAGTATATGATCTTCTTTGTGGCAGATTACAGCGTGTTTTGTCCCCATATACTCAATGGGAAATGCCTGGAAATGCACGACACAAGCGTGTGCAAAATGTACAAACAATGCTCAAAAGCACTAGACAAAAATACGCGCAAAAACGCTGTCGCCTAGGTGTGAATGGGTACTAAATGGTATCTCCACTAAAAGTATCCCCACTCAAGGCCACTAGCCCAACATATACCATCAACACTGTCCCCGGGGCAAATGCACACTGCCAAAGCTGTCAATGTTTACATTTTTTAAACTTTATTGGTACTGTATAATATGTACACTCCATTCAGGTCCCCTCATGGCAGCGCAGTCCGCTGCCTCGCAATGACCTGTGGTGAGATTCCATTGCAATACAATAAAATGCAGCATATTTGCATTTTATCGCAGTGCCCCACCCATCACTCCCGTGTTGTGGTGTGAACGGGACACAATTATATTCTGTGTGCCCTAGTGGTGATCTGTGTTGTTCCAGTGCAGCACAGCGAAGGCCACCGCACTATGTCTGAACGGGCCCGTAGAAAATGTATGAAAATACTATCTGCTATATCTTGGCATATGTTGCTTGAGTTTCAGTCGAGTCCTGCTGACTTGTCCAAAATTTGAGCAGTGTGTGGCCCCGTTGGCACCCCACCATCCGGCAAAAGTCCACTTTTGTTGAAGAAACTAGTCTGAAAGTTCGGCAGCCATTGAGCTGCCATTAATGTTCATGTATTCTGACAATGGCACACCCACCATACAATAGACCGGCGGGGGGGAAGTAATCAAGTGTTTTTTCTTGTTCAGTCCACAGGGGTCCATCGAGAAAAACACATAGGGTATGGCCAGCTTTCCATCCCCCAAATGAGGGATTCACCGATACCAAGTACAGTACTCGGTACAAGTACAGATACTTTTCGAGAAGACTAGACTAGAGAAAAATGCAAAAGTTAGGAGGCGGCTGTCATTTGTAAGGAGCACGCGGAGCTCCTGGGATTTCTACATCTGTTTTAATGTATGATTTTGTTTTTATAAGTATAAATAAAGGGATGCACAGATATCATTTTTGCAAGTACGAGTACTGGTACTTGCACAAGTATTTACAAGTACGAGTACTGATACATTTTAGTTTATTGTCATGTGACAGTTTTTCTAAAACAATACAGACTAATGATTTCAGGGCAGTGGTGGAGCGCCAGAGCTAGGTCCCAGCTGCAACTTCTGCAACCCTGGTGGTTTCATGGTTCTCAGCATCGGTTATCAGTATCGGCACTGGTATCTGAAAAGTATTGGTGCATCCCTACCTAAAATGTACAGTGCCTACAAGACAGAATTGCGCTTCACTTGTCATTTAGTATAGTCAACAGACAACAAACAAATTATGACAGCAAATAAATCTTTTAGGTCAGAAGGCAGAGAAGAGACGTCTTTCTTACAGCTGTCTTACCGGCCAGACTACATTGTGTACAATTTGCAGCACAGCAATTCTGACAAACACTCCTAATGCTGGAAGCCATCACTTTTAGCAAGTAAACTGTATCTAATTCCATATCAATAACAGTTTTCACCTTTGGTTTCATGTTTATTTATTTAGTTATATCTCTCTCCAGTGACAGGGCAAGTACTAAATCTTTTACCAAACAGGAAGAGAGCTATAATCATATCACAAGCTTCTCGTTAGCCCGAGCTCTTACTGCACAGAATTGATCACTGGAAAGTGCAGGAGTCAGCAGGGTTTTATTGTTTCAGCCCTGACTGGACAAAACTTAGACTACAAATGAAGCCAAAACATTTTTTTTAATCTTAGCTAGAGTAAGCGAGGTTATAATCTTTGTCAGCTTTTTTTTTTTTACCTTCTGTGTCCCATGAGGGAGATTTCCCTTCACTTCCTGTCCAATAGCCACAACAGGAAATGAGAGGAAGTCCCTCCAAAGGGAGGGAGGGTCACAAGAACTAGTGTCCCCATTGGAAGATTTTCCATCTATTCCTATTTTGATGACAGTCCAAGAACTTCTTTTACTTCTACTTTCAGGGTCGGTTCACACCATATGCACCTGGGCTGTGATGGCCATTTTTTCCAGCACAGCCCAAACGCAAGACAAGTCAATTTGCCTTCTCATGAATGGGATCGTTTCACAGCACTGTGTTCATGTGGTGTGCGCTTAAAAAATGTACGGCATGCCATATTTTTTTTACGCACACTGTAGTGAGACGCATTACAACCGTTAAGTCATGATCCATAGTACATATGTAGCACCCTGCTAAAAGGAGTGCTAACATATATCTGTAATCTATCTTCAGTTCAACTGTTACAGAGCAATCTGTGAAGCTGTGTCTGCCTGTTGATGGGTGTGTTACCACGCAGAGCAGCCAATGAGGATTGCTTTGGGTATTTATGTCTCCCAGCCAATCACTGTAGGACAGTAGCAGTGATGCATGCTGGGAGAGGGGATAAAAGCTCAGGGTGGCTCATGTAACAGTCTCTTCCGCACCCAGGGCTCTCCTGGGGGCAGGCCCCTGCTGAAGAGACAGAATGAGCCTGGGCCTAGGCCTGGACACTGGGGCCTGAGCCTGGAGGCCCAGTGGTCAGCCACTCATGTTGGAATTGAACCTGAACAAGATTATTAACAGTACTGCTTGCCAGAAGTTCTTCACACAGATTGCCGGTATGGCTTAAAGGTCCAAGTCTGTGTTGGCAGCAGTTACTATGCTCTATTTCAAGTACTAAGAGTCTACCTCATCCTGGATGTGCCTGACCCTCTCCCTCTCTCCCTGGAGTTTCAGAAATAAAAGAGAATCATCTTAGAGCTATTGTCTGGACTTCAATCTGTCAGTAACCACTGGAGGTGGTAAGTGCTATTGGGGCAGCCATGTGTTTTAATAATCCCTGGATAGGCTATGGAAGACCCGATCATTCAGCGGCTCCTTCGGGGGTGAGCGCTACACATATACAGCACACACAACCAGTACACTGCAGCAATAGAGTTACATTTATCCCCTGCTAACATGAATAGGCTAAATGTTAATATGTACGTAACATGTAGTTGTACCATGGATCATTTAACCTATTCATGTTAGCAGGTCAGAATTGAAAATCTATTGCTGCAGTGTATTTGGAATATGTACTGTATAAGTACTACATATTGAATAAACTGCAGCAATAGATTCTAGTTGTTCACACAAAACACTAAACTTCCCACTTAAGCCCATGCCCTCACTTACTGGTGCCTGTTTATTCGCTGGTGCCTCACGATGTGCCAAACGATTTTCCTCACACGTGAGGACGTCGGCGCTGAGCTGAAGAGGAGCGTCGCGTCACTGTTGCTCTGGTGGGCTGCGCTCCGTGTGGGGTCCTCTGGGCAGTCACAGGCCACCTAAATTAGGACCCCACCTGGAGCACCGCCCACCGGAGCAGCAGTGACGTGACACTCGGCAAGGCAAGTAAAGAAAAAAAAAACATAGCGCAAGCTTCGGCACTATGTATCGGGCATTTTGACAAGTACAAGTACTTGTCAAAATGCCCTGTATCGGTCCCGATACCGATGCTTGTATCGGTATCGGGACATCCGTAGTCACAGGTGTTGGTTCGAGGTAGGTATACATCTGTGGCATGGCGGGGTGATTGGGATTTGGTAGGTCAGGGGAGGGGAGCAAAAAGGATTGGTGCACTTTGTTTTAAAGTGCACATTTCCTGCAATTATTGTATTAGCAGTTTTTTCAAATAAAACATGTTCATATTCATCGTAAATGTGTACTGAACAGTAAAGTGAACAGTTTTAGCATGATCCTTGTCCCTGTCTTTTAAGGCTTAGGTTAGCCATACATGGCTGGAAAGCACTCAATTCTCCCGTCCATATTAACAGCCTGGATGGAGGAATCTTCCCTGCTGGAATACCTGAACAATGACTGCATCTGATTGAATGCACTAACTGTTCGGCCTCCAATTCTTCACCCGGCTCTTTCAAAGCTTGACGAGGGCCACCCATGGCTTGAATTATGGCCATTTCACAGTGGTTAAGCCATGTATGGCCTTTAGGATGGTAGTTCAGTTGCACACTCAGTTCTTAATTATCTGTTGTAAGCTAGCCTCAAGATGGACTTAAAGTATATCTAAACCCAATAGCAAAATTGTAATACATTTCAGCTTACCAATTCCTAAATTTGGTGGCTGCATTAGTTTTCTTTTTTTAGTCTTTTTATAATTTTATTTTCACCTGGTGACCCAGCCTGTCTTAAGCTGGCCATACATTAGTAGATTCCCGAACAAGCGTTCGTACGAAAGATCTTACTTTACCACCCGATAAGACACTTGCGAGTGTCGATAGAAATCGAATTTCAGCCCACAGAGACTCTCTATGGTGGGCTCTGGGTCTCAGGTGAGCTGGTCGGGGTCCTTTCTCCTGCACATGCAGCTCCTTACCTTCCGCTGCTGGCCTCCTCCGCTGCCGGACCAGCGCTGTTGGGGCCTGGCCTCCTCCGCTGCCGGGCAGGCGCTGTTAAGCCTGGCCTCCTCCACCGCTGGACCGGCACTGCTGAGCCTGGCTTCCCCCGCCACCGGACCGGCACTGCTGGGCCCGGCCTCCTCCACCTCCTCCCCTGTCAGTTGGCCCTGGGGCGGCCACACCACCGGTAGTTCTGCCCCTGCGCCTTATTGAAACATAAAAATGTGTCCAGTAAACACAACACATTATAGACTAGATAATATTTAAAGTGATACTAAAAACTCAGGAGTTAAATCTTAAAAATGCATTCAAGTACCTGAACTATTAACAAAAACGTATCTTATTTGTATATCACTCGGCTGTAGATCCTCAAATCATCTCTGCATTGGCGTGGACACTGTCCTTCCTTCTGGAGGGGGGCTACTTTTGTTCCCCATGGTCCCTGTGTGTGTTGTAAAGTAGCCACCGCTCCAAGCTCACTACTGTGATGGACTACAATCTCAATACAAATTAGTAAACTGAATGTGAGATTGTAGTCCATCATGAGAGCAAGCTTGGAGCGGTGGCTAGTGTACAACACACACAGGAACCATGGGGAACAAAGGTAGCCACCCTCCAGAAGAAGGACGGTGTCAGCATCAATATATGAGTGAAACACAACATAGTTAGAATGTACACAACACAGCGCATACACAGCACAGAGTGCACAAAGTACACACACAACACAGCACAGAAGACACATTGTACATAGCGTGCGCAGCACATGCGGTCTATTTATAAACAATGCGGAGGCTCCTTCAGCCTGTAACTATCTGTAAACATTTGGACGAATAATGGCAAAAACAAATGTTCTTAATATAATTTTTCCTGGCCCCATTGTAGTGTTGTAAGATTACATTATGCACAGGAAATACATACTTATTCCCTATGCTCCTCAACTCCATCTAGTAGCCATATGGATTATTACAACACACTACATTCAAACTGGGAATAGCTCCATCTAGTGGCCATAATGTAATATTACAACAAGATTCAAACTGGGAAAAATATATTAAGAACATTTGTTTTAGGCCTAACGAACGTTCACAGATAATAGTTTATAAATAGACCCCATAGAGTACACATCCGAGAGCTTATATACCAAACAACACAGACTGTTTACATGACAACAAATGTATAGGAATCACCAGCACTCAGTAAACAATTTCAAATGATAAAGTCCATTTAATCGGACAGATCGTCATACATGTTGCAATAATTATAACCAACGTTTCGGGGCCACGTAGGGACCTTTCATCAGGGCAACAATGTAACACAAGAGAAGAGAAAAAAAAAGAAAAACCTAAAACAGAACGCTATGCCCAGTTACCCCCTGTTGATCCAGAGGAAGCCAAAAAAAACCCTATAAAGCATGGTTCAATTTGGTCCAACAGGGGTAAAAAATTCCTTCCTGATCCAATAATGGGCAATCGGATATTTCCTGGATCAACAATCTCTGGTGCTTAATATGCCTATAAGAACTCAATATCCAATAATATTCTGGGCATTTAGGAATACATCCAGATTTTTTTTTTAAACAGTTAACTGTGCTAGCTAGAACTAGCTCCTGGGGAAGTCTATTCCACATGTTCACAGCTCTAACTGTGAAGAGTCCTTTCCATTCATCAGATGTGCATCAATGGTGCCAGTGGTGGAGAATAAGAAGCAGAGAGAACAATGATGAGATACTGTTGAATACTTTCATCATAGGAAAACCGCCATTCTCACACCCACGGTCTGCCCGTCTCTCTGGGAACAGGTGGCAGGTGAATGTATCTTGTTAGCACTCCCCATGTGGGATACACAAAGAGAGCTGGCCACACCTCAATTATATTAACAGTAGCAATCTTTTATTATTCTTGACAGCATGCTAACCGGGGGGTAAGGGGGGAATATGCATCCAGCTCAACCCATGACATCACGGAACCCAAAGAATGCCATGCCAAACAATACCAGGTTGCCCAGCTCTTAGCAGCCTGGGACACTCTGGCTAGAAAGGAAGTGACAGGCACACGGCCATGCCCCTCTGCCTGCTGCCTCCTCACGATCATATGCAGGTTGGAGGCTTCATTGACAAAAAATCAACCAAGAGGCTTCAGAACTGATGAACATCTATCAGATACAGTACAGTTATTACTTATAGAAATAATAAAAAAATACCAAAAAAAGTAAAAACATTTTTTTTTTAATTTTTGCACGTTTGTCAGCCTATATTAAAAACAGAGCAGTTATTAAAAAAAACAGTGTACCAAATAAAAAAATGGTGTTAAAATATATATTTATATAGTAAATATAAAATATATACATAATATATATCTGCGACCTATGCGGTTACAAAAGCGTTAAACCTAAATGCTGGCACCTCTGGATGCCTTGCTTTTTGTTTCCTGTAAGCAGTGGCAGATTTACTTTAGCCTTAGTAAATAAAACACAAGAGATGTGGCAAATACAGTTCTGCTTGTGGGCATTGTGAGTAGCATGGAAAATTACTGAATGTGCATTGCAGTATTTTATTACAATGTTCACAGGGGCTTTATGGCACACTAAAGTAATATAAACCATATCTCACTCCTGATATTATTATTTATCAACAGCCCTTCATGCCACCACTTTATTTTGGCAACATCCAGTATTTGCGGATTATCAAAATACACTCATTGTCCATGAAGATCCTTACCCAGATTATAGGTCTGTATCACTGGTGGAAAGTTTGAATAAATCTGCATGTCTCTGTACTGTGTGTTATTCAGTATGAGTACTCCACACTCACAGAACTTTTTGCTATTTGGTTTTCTTTAATCAGGTGTTAAAAAAACAACGGTCACCAGTAGGTTGATACATAATGGTGCCACAATTACGTTCAGTATAATTGGTTTGCAGGTTCTTACACAGGGGCAATAAAACAATAAAGGTTTAAAGAGAAGCTATGATAGTTTCAGATCCATTTAAATTTAAAGCTATTTTATTATAATAAAATAACCCTTGACACCTGACTACGTGAAATAGATTTAAAGACCGGGTGGATGTGCACTGTTCCAGTCTAAATAAAGGGAACTATTTCCATCATCCACATACTGGTTAAAAAAAAGGGATATTATACATGTCAGAACTCCTCCATTTTATATATACAGTATGTTGAAATGTCCTTGTGGTTTATGTTACATTGGTGAAACCGTACAAAAAAGGATCGGCTGTCTCAACACAAATCATCTATATGGGCTAAAGAGCCAATATTACCAGTGGCTAAACACTTTGTACAATACAAGCACTCTGTTTCCCAGTTGATGTTCATGATCATTGATCATATTCCAAAACTGCATAGGGGAGGTAATAGGGAGTTGATTTAAAAAAAAAAATGGGTTTGCGGAGCTTGACATGGTACACCCTTTTGGTTTAAAGCGGTGGTTCTCAACTGGTGTAACCCCAGGACCCACATTTGTCCTTGGTCATTAAGTCGCGGCCCAAGTCGAACTAGCGCTGAAGTCGGGGGGCGGACGAGGGAGCACTGTCATGTGGGATGGCCAGCGGTGAGGGGGAGAGAAGCCGCCCACAGGACGAGCTGTGACGGCCGCACGGCGCCCTTGTTGCCATGGCGCCCTGTGCGGCCGCACGGCTCGCACACCCCTAAGGCCGGCCCTGACTGCAGTGGAACGCACGTTCTCACACACACACTCCAAAATGTTAAAACATTTTTAAGGTCCACACAGTCTCCCTACCTCACGAGAACTGGTATGATCCTCAGTCTGGGGTCCAGTGTGGGCTGCCGTGTTGTGACAGAGCTCCATCCATATGTGCACTGCTTGTACACCTCCCTTGTACAGGCTGTAGAGGTGCCGGGAGCCGAAATGTGATGCCACTCAGGTCCAGGCACCTCTATAGAACATGTGAGGGAGGTGTAAGCAATGCACTTATGGATGGAGCTCCCTCGCGGCCATATCCCAATCCCATTCCACCTTAAACTGACACTCGGCGCCGAGCAGCATATTTTGAATTGCTGCTTGGCGCAAGAACTGACATTGCTGCATTAGGGGGAGGCAGGGGAGCCTCTCACCTAGAAAAGTGGAAGGCATGCGGCGAGCCACTGAACACGTGGTCGCGACTCACTTTTGGGTCACAACCCACCAGTTGAGAACCAAGGGTTCAAAGTGACACTAAACTCAGCTGTTAAATCTTAAAATGCATTGAAGTACCTTAAGTATTAAGAAAAATGTCGTTTATTTGGGTATCACGCAGCTGTAGATACTCAAATCATCTCTGAATTGGTGCTGACACTGTCCTTGGTGGCTACTTTTGTTCCTCATGGTCCCTGTGTGTGTTGTAATGTAGCCACCGCTCCAAGCTTACTCTCGTGATTTCAAAATGAACAAGTGAAATATATTCCTTTGGATCTACATGTCTCCCATGATAGCCTATAGTGCCAGATTTCTACATCAGGCATTAACTCAACAAATTCCAACTTCTACTTGACCAACATCTACATAAATATGTGACCAATCTATCCTCTTCAGATAAACAGACTTTAAATACTTGAAACAGACATTAAGAACACTAATTTAAAACCCCCTTTATACACCACACTCTAGATATGTCATTTCCATTGTTCAAAATGTACACTGTGTATTCAAATGGATGGTTGTTTTGATCTAGAACCCCAAGGCATGCAGTTACATAGAGTTAAGCTGAATTGAGTTTCAGAAGACTAGCAATAAAAAGGCCTTGTGTATCAGCACAGATGTCATGATGAAAACTAGGGATTACATGGAACACTGCTTGTGTCAGTTGAAAGGGAACCAAACAAAATAGAAACATGGAAGCTGCCACTGTTGACTTGTTTTTTAGGGTGTACAATGTAGGGTTGCTATCATATTAAAGTCAAAAGGTTTTTTGCTATTTCAAATGCTGATTATGTCCGTTACGGTGTATTCCGCTAATTCATATGTTAAAGTTTTAGCTTCCTGCGGAATCATCTGGTCCCCGTTCATACTGGGGCAGTTCGGCCGCATGGATTTGGCCGCGGATCCGCCAAGATGAACGATACATTGCATTGCTATAGAGACCGTTCATGCGACCGCACGGCTCAGACCGATCCAAACCGCCCCCCGCCCGAATTGTTCCCTGACCCTTTTTTGTTGTGCTGATCAGTGCGGTTTCCATACAGCCGCGCTGAACCACGTGGTTTTGGGCGTTTTTAATTGCGTTTCAGTGCTGAAACACAATTAAAAACTCCCAAAACCTCCCTTTTAAAATCAGAGCGGAAACCGCGCTGATCCTTAGCCGCCCTGATGTGAATGGGCTCTCAGGGTGACTCCTCTCTCTTGCAGCGTCCTTTGGACCGATTCTTGTATGTGCGTCTCCACACACAGGTACGGCAAGGCAAGTCACTCTCCTGCTGCCCACTCTTCTTTCTTTATTTTTTTCCTTCCTTCCTTCCTTCCTTCTCCAAGCTAGTAGATGGAGAGCTGCTGGAGACTGCTCTGTTCCTTGTGATTTTGTACTGTACAGGAAGTTCAGGGAAGTGGAGCTGAGAGAGTTGGATCCAGCTGTTTGGGAACAAGATGACTGTAAGGGCTTGGGCAAAAATGTAAAGAAATAATTTGCTGGGCAATATATATTTTGATCTGAAGATTGAAGGAGTTGGTCGGAAAAACAGTGGCAGGGCACCAGTTGTCAGAATACAATAGCCGACAGGAAAGATTCCTCATTCACACTGTTTAGTGTGAATGGGCGAATTGAGTGATTGTCCATGAGACTGAACAAGAAAAATCTTTAGGTGTATGCCAAGCTTTACTCTTGTCTCATTGCTTAGAGCAGGGGTGGGCAACTCCAGTCCCATGAGGCATTGCAAAACTGACTGTGCCGCCCCAATGGGGCATAGAAGTTTATTTAGATAGAAGTTTTATATAGATTGTTTTCTCTATACCATTTTCTATGGACGTTTTATGTGTTAGTTCCTATGCTGCCATCTAGTGGCCTTTTGTGGTAATGTATATATTTTCTATGTTACCTTCCCTGATATGCCTGAGATCGATGACACAGTTCCCTGTATGTAAGCCCCACCCTTCTTGTTGGTCAGTATTTCCTGTGTCATGGCCACAGCTAACAGCCACATGTAATCAGGACACATGTACTCTGCATAGTACCATAGATGATATCATAGTATCATCTTTTGACCGCATAATACTGTAACCATTCATCGCTGTTATCCTGTTGTCTGCACGTACAGAATAAAGCAACCCTTGTGGATGAAACGGTATTGGTGAGTTCAGCTATCTGACAATGAATGTCCTCAGTGATTGAATCTGCTTATACAGGCCAGGCATAGAGGTCTCAACAAGGGTTACATCGCTATCACAACAATCGGAGTCAGAATACTGACAGTTACAGGCACAACTCCCAGAGGCAGAGGCATTTTGGGGATTTGTAGTTAAAGCACAACTGGAAGGCTGGAGTTGCCAACCCCTGGCTTAATTAGTCACTGACCCAGAATAAGCATGTGCTTATAATTTAAAACTTATCACTTAGTATAAATATATCTAATGATTCCAAATAAACCTTTATAATGTATCTCTCTATAAATGTATGCAGAAGCAGTATGGAATAAAAGTTAATTATGTAATGTATCTGTATGTGAACATTCACCTCTGTGCTTCCCTTTACACTGTGTATGATTTATACAGTAATACAGAGACCATTCCTAAGCTTTGTGCTGGAAAAAAGAAAGCTGTGCCAGCAATGTGGCAGTAAAATGATCTTCAGCCTGACAGAGGCTCACTTATCATGTCCTTTGGCTCCTCTCCTACTTTTATTTGCACCAAGTCTCTGCCAGGAGGTGAAGATAAAGACAGAGCAGAAGCTGTAACCTTTTGGATGCAGAGCATAAAAACAAACATGTTGCTTCAGCAGTAAATGCGCTCTCTCCCACTTGCCATTTATAGAGTTGTTACACTCAATTGACATATATTTGTTCCAGCAATATCAGCAGAAACAGCTCTAAATTTGCATTGTAAACTGCAAAGAAAGGATTACCATTGTTCTCACATTGACAGGAGGAAGCAGAGACTGAGCTACACTGCAGTAAAAGGGTTAAATTAATCAGAATTTCCATATGTAAAGGGAAAAATGGATAAGAGAAGCAATAGAAAGTATAAAGCTGGCCATGCACGGAGCAAATTTTAGCTGGTTCTTGATGGTGGTCTTGTTGTCAGCCTTCCACCCAACATCCTTCATTCTGAAAATTGTTGGCAGAACTAAGGCTGTCCCTTCGCTATTTGCCACCTGAAGCCTGGGAGGGGGGTGCTGTTCAGAATCCTGTGCAGCTCACTGACGTCACTGGTTGCCAGGAGCTCCGTGGGACACCATCCAGAGCATCCTGCTCAGCTCCTGGCAACCGGTGACGTCAGTGAGCTTGGTGGGAAGCTGGACAGAGCATCACAGGTTGCTAAGCTAACCTGTGACGCTGTGGGCGCCCCCTCCACTTGCTGCCCCCCATAGAGATGCCACTTGAGGCAACTACCTCAGGCTGCCTCATAAGGATGGCCCTGGCCAGAACATTAACTGAAGCCAAATAGCTGTTGGAATACCCATCACTGTCAGGATACAATAGCCTGGCAGGAGGGGGATCTATTGGTATGATAGATTATTTAGTTCAGCCCGCAGGCTGGTGTAAGGCTAGCCTAAAGTAAAACTGAAGCTACATTTTATTTTAGTATTGGATAGTGTAAGGAAGGCTTATGATCCCTGTCAACTTTTTTTGTCCCATTGGGTAGATTTCCTTTCACTTCCTGCCTCAAAGATACACAGGAAGTGAAAGGAAATCACTCCAAAGAGATCGAAATTCATGGTTGTCAGCAGGATTAGTGTCCTCAATTGGAAGATTTCTCATTTATTCCTGTTCTGGTTACCATATTTTCTTTCACATTAAGTGATAATGGTCACAAAGGCAAATAGAGTGGATGAATCTCCCTAACAGGGATACAGACAGCAATACAAATCTGATGTTCTAATCCCTCTTCACTGCATCCAAAACTAAAAAAAAAAGTTTTCCGTTGCACTTTGCAGTTTAGTAGCTGCACACCCACGGTCCTGAGCCACCATCTTTCTAACTTCCGTCATCAAGAGCCAACTGTCTTTCCAGGTTCCAGCCCCTGATTGCGTGAGCTAGGTCTACCCTCATCCATCAATAGAATGAAAGCTGATACCTACTGAGATAGATGATGTGCATATCCCGGGAGGCTTCAGTAGGGGAGAGATATATTCTCACCTAGGCAAGAATGAACAAAAATCAAAAAATAAAGATTTTTAAATTAACAAAAAAAAAGAATCGGTGGTTTAGACTGTGGATTGGGAGAGGCTTGCAGAGACTCAAGCTTCATTTTGGGACTGAAGGGCCACTTTAGAACTTTCACATGGCTTCTTCTCTTTGCTCCAGACAAAAAAACAGGCTGGGGAGCAAAAGGAAAGTGAATACTTGCTTTAGAGGAGGAGGAGTTTAATAAGCCTGTTGTATGGCCTTATGTGCAATCCACAGGCTTACTTTAACGCTAAACTACAGGCAAACAGATACAATTAAAATGTTTTACCTGACAAAATATTTGTCTTTCTCTCCATCCATTTCTGAGATTTACACAGCTCTACAGCCCTGTTGCCAGGGACGGAGACCTGATCTTTTTCTTTTATTATTAGGTCTCCTCCCTATCACCTGTGACTGGACAGTGAGAAGAGGAGCAGCAGACAGATTAGCTTTTTTCTCTATCACACTGCTCTCTCGTTCTATCAGCACGCTCCTTGCACTACAGCACAATTGATAGCAGTGGCGTCACAAGGGGGTTGCGGTCCGCACCCGGGTGCCACCATTGGAGGGGTGACACCAAAATGACTGACAGTCATTTTGGTGTCACCCCTTATGAAATGTCGGGCACTCGGTCATGGACCGAGAGCCCGACAGTGTCAGGAGAGAGGAGGGGACACGGAGGCAAACCTTATCGGGTGAACCTCCACTCCTCTCTCTGCCGGCATCCATTACCAAGATGGCCGCCGGCAGGCGTCAAAAAGACCACTGCACATGCGCGATGGCGTCGTCGCGCGCGTGCGTGCGTGATGACATCACGCGGGGTGTCACCCGGTCCCCGCCCCCGGGTGACACCCACCCTCGGGACACCACTGATTGATAGCCTCCTTGTACTGCTTTCCCTCCCTCAGTCTTAGTTCCTGTGTACAGACACTGCGAGGACTGCTACTAGGTCAAATTCAGGCACTTGCGCTGCTTGTATTTAAAAAAAACCAACATATTTAATGATGTTTTAATTGATACATTAATGCAATACACTTGATGCAATCTCCATTTCTCAAGACCACATATCCCATCATGCATTGCTTCCAGCAAGCAATAATAATTTTACATTGTTCAGATGTTGAGTTGTAGTGCGGAAGGCAGGCTCAATGAGGGCGGTGACACAAGGAAGTGCATACTCACAGGGCTGAGTGAAATTGTGTCAGGGGATTGAGGAAGTACATCCTATGAGCATCTTCAATAAGTAAACTTTCAAAGTTCTAGATCGATATGGTTATTAAGAGTGCAATAGTGCTTCTGAAAATTCAATATAAAAATATATATTTATTTTTCATTTCAGCTTTCTATCAGTGCTTCATATCATCAATAAAATACACAATCACCTATTGGCTCGTAAACTCCGAGTCGACTTGGGCTTTAAATAAAAAGATGATTGCGTCTAATAGCATACAAGGCATTAAAAGGAAAACATGAAGTAGTAAATGAAGGAATATATTGGGAAATAATCTATTGTACTAATCAACATCAACCCTATATGGGAAACATTGATGAAGACATTTAAAAACATATTTCTTACATCCACCTGAATACATTCATGAAATGGATCACACAGCTTCCTTTTTATTTGCTCATAAAATATATAAAGCCTGGAAGTATTATAGAGCGATGCCTTCTGCTGAGCAGAGCGACTTAACTTACAGCTGTCAAGCAGGCAGCACACATGCTCAGATCTAATTATGTTCGCATTGCCTTTCTGCATTTAAGGGTATTAAATCTAAACACTAAGAACTACAGAAAGAACACACAAATACAAATGTATGATTTAATACTGCAGCGTCGGAACTATTTAATTGGACATTTTCATGATAAATCTGTGCTTTTACTACAAATGCGGCTAATGAAGTATTTGTTCCCATACATAGAATTTTATATACATCTTACTGCGGAGAAAATGAAAATCTCCTAAAGTTAATAAAGAACAACAGTACCGAGGCTGCATAATTCATTGTTGATTCCACATGGGAAACCAAGCACTTCTTGTTAATAAACTGGAAAATGGAAAGTGGCAAATACTTATTTATATGATAAAGGACATTTATAGCTTTTAGTAAAAGGAGGAAAAACACCCAAAAGGAAGACAAAAAGGGCCAACAGGTAAAGATATATTTTCTAATAAGATTTTTTAACCTCTTGCCGTCCGCCCGTGGTAAAAAAACGGACGGACGGCACTGCTGCATTAGCGGGTTGCCGTCTCCAGACGGCAATTTTTTTCTGCTCGCGCGCCGTTACCGGGTGTTTCACATATAGGCGATCATCCCTGACCCCTCACCTTGAATCCCGGGATCCGCTGCCCCATCTTGAATCCCGGGATCGGCTCGGAGGGCGTCAGGAGGAGGAGGACGGGAGATCAGCTCCTTGCTGATCTCCGTCCGGGCTGTGTGAATGCAGAAGTGATGTGTATTACATCACTTCCGCATTCACCTGTCAGTCATCTGGCTGCTATAGCCAGAGAGAAGAAGCTGATAAAGCAGATCTCTGTGTACATAGTGTTACCACTAAGGCTATGGCATTGTTTTCTTCTACCTGTTGTTGTGAAGTGTTCTACAGCAGATAGAGCAAGAAGATGCAATGCTATGGGTTATGAATATTTATTTTATCATGGCATTCGTCGATGTGGGTTGGGGAAGGAGATGAATATTCAGAGAGCCCTTCTAATAGAGTCTTTGCCTTCCAGGCTTTGATGGAGAGGTTGTGTGTGTAGAGAGGTCTTGCCTTTGCCTCCCAGCCCGCAGACCTGGGAAGGAAGTCTGTGTGAGGGACAGTCAGTGGCATCTACAATTTTTGTAGGCTGGTACAGGAGAAACAGGAAGGTGACTACCCAGAGGGAGCATTTTCACAGGAGTCTGCCATGTCAAGAAATGTCCAGGAGAGCTTAGGAGAAGCTGCTGCCAGATGGACATTACATGGCAACCTCATTTGGGAGTGTTGCAAATGGCTTTCCTCTATCAAAAAAAAAAAAAATGTATCAGAAAAGGATACAAGATTGCTAACAAAAAGCAGTGTAGGGAGATGGACTGGTACGCTGATGCCCAGATGAAAAAAACTGATGCAAGCTGTTGCTGTTAGCAACTTCAGCGTGAAATTATGGCTAATTATAGCTAATTTGCCTACAAACGTCAGGTGCTCATAATAATCTGGCCACTTAGTGTATGTGTATTAGTGTCTAAAAGGTGTTTAGAAGATAGAGATAATGCACCTAGTGTTATAGTAGTCAGCTTTAGAGCAACTTGACACATGGAATACCCCAGGAGCCCAGGAGCACTCTACAGTCTATGTCTACTACTGAAGAGCCTACCTTACTACCAAGGCCGGATTTACTCTCCAAAATAATGGTGGAAAAACACAATTCTGGGTTTCACCATCAATTTTTGGCATATAAATTCCTAATGGTCCATAAAACTGGGGGCGTGGGGTGTGTCTATTGCCTAAATATATTGTGCTGGAAGTTGTCCCTCTTTCTCATCTCAGAAAGTTGGAAGTTATATGTACTAAGCACATGAACAGAGGATGTCATGAGCAATATCATGAAGAGCTGTGAGCCACATGCAGCTTACAAGCCACTAAGAATCATTATGGACACAGTGCTAAGAAAATGGAAAAGCAGCAGGAGAATTGAACACTGAGATATGTCATCAAGTGCATTGCATAATCGCTCTCATGTACCATTGCCTAGGGCAGCAGCGTTACAGCTTCAAGCCTCAATATTTGTGAATTGTGATAACTTTGACTTTCTCTTGTTTCCCTTTTCTAACCACCTCTGGATATTTGTGGCTGTAAGGTTAAAGCCCAACTGCACTCAAAAATTATTTTCTTCCCACCCCTCCTGCTAGGCTTTCATTTCCCCTTACCTTGTGACGTCAGACACAGTATACTCATCTAAGCTCCTTCTCGAGGTCCCTCGCCACCACTATTTCCAGATGGGGGGACCACAAATCAAGTGATGTGATGCTCCCTTCACTATCCGCTACCGACGTCAGTCCTCTTCTGAATCCTGAGAGGACCTTGGCTAATGGACATCCAATAGAAAAGTGTCCATGTGGACACTCAAAGAAGGACCCAAGCAGGAAGTAACCAGAAGGTGAAGACTCAGGGCTGCGGCGTCATGCAACTGTGGCTTAAGATAATTAAGAGGGCTTTTGGATATGGTTTTTTCTTTAACCTATTTTTTTTTATAATGGGATGGTGAGAAGAGTCACAAGGCCAAAGAGTCATAATTCAGAAACCAGGAAACAATCTCTCCCTTGAATTGTCTGTACAATTGAAAAATAGCTGCACATGTAAAGTGTACAATATGCTGTCTCCAGTAGCGGTAGTGTTTACTTGAATAATCACAAGACACCAGGGACACAGATTTATCAAATGGAGTCATCATTCTAGTGTGGCTAGTGCAGCATGGTGCATGGTGTCTAAATATAAATAGATGGTTTATATAAATCGTGGCTACAGGACATTTCTACAGAATCTATTGTTCTACAGATTTATTGTTATATTTGAGTGTATTTGCAACTTAATAAAACAGGGGTAGGCAACCTCGGCACTCCAGCTGTGCTGAAACAACAATTTCTATCATGCATCTGCCTCTGGTAGTCATGCCTGTAGCTGTCAGTGTCTTGCAATGCCTCATGGGACTTGTAGCTCCACCACAGCTGGAGTGCCAAGGTTGCCTACCTCAGTATTAAAGAATAAACGTTATTTGAAAAGTGTGACCATAGCTATTTATCTATTGCAACAATCATCTAAATCTAGTTTATACTTGTTTGATAGAAGAAAGATTAGCAGTATTTTCCTAAATATAATTTGGCTCCACAGCCTGTTTTCCTTTGGCTGTTACAGGAACAGAATGGACTCCAAAAATAGATGTGTTAGTGTTTGCCTGGTCTTTGGACCATCTGTCTATGCATTCATTCTGTGATGATTTGATTGCTGCCTGTGGTGGATAAATAGGTTAGGTGTCTTAAGTTGGATGCACACATAAATTGTAATAATTACATATCTGCCAGCGCAGCTCTTTAACAAACATAAGGAGTAATCAGCTTCAGATTTTCCATTTGTTTGCCTCTGCCTACAGTCCTCCAGTAAATTAACTTTGTAGTCGCTTACCTGTAGTTTTCATATTAAATCTCTCAATGTGTGGGAATGAGATGACCCGGGTGGGGAGATGTGTATGGGAGAGGGATGGGAAGAGGAAAAAAGTCAGCTATCTCTTTTCACTGACCAAGGGAGCAGCGCCTCCCCTTCAAGTGGTGCCCAGGCCATGTGCAATGTGTGCCTTACCCTGGAAACGCCACTGCCTCCAGGTCCTGAAGCCACAGTTCAAGCAGTGGCAAACAATTTGAAAAATCTTGACTACAGTAATTTGTAGGGATGCGCCAATACTGAGCATTTGGGCGATTACTTGTACTGTCCCATATGCCCCAATACTTACCCTGATACCAGAACTGCAGACGGATTGGCGAGGAATCTGGCTTCACGCTGCCTAGCAATACTGTGAAAAACCGGCATTGGTGCATCCCTAGTAATTTGAAATAAAATTGATTCTCTTCAACCATAACTCTTGTCCCACACATGGACATACTCTCTGGTAAAGGTAAATAGCGGCGGATTGATATCTACTGTACTCTCCAGTGCAGGCCGGAACTATAACTTAATTGTCGGGCGACGCGGCTCCTGATATTAATGCGTCGCCCCGAAATTGAGGAAATAGTCCCCTCTCTCCCCGGGCCATACCACTTTATGTGAGAGCCCGGGGGAGGCCGGGAGAGAGGGGACAGTTTGACATTATGAGGTTCCACAGGCTGAACCACAAATTCCCCCTCTAGTTCTCTCTAATGCAGATGGGCCGGTCTATGCAGACATGACGCCGCGACCCACTGCAGAGGGTGTCGCGACCCACTTTTGGGTCGCGACCCACGAGTTGAGAACCACTGCTCTAGCTGATGTTTATTATCACTGAGGGACTACTGGGATCCACTTTGCTTCTGCAAGGACTTCCTCGGTGCAACACATTGCCTTCCCTGTTACTAATGCAATATAACACCATTTGTCACCTTATTTGTACCTCTGCTATGAGCTCTGATCAGTTAAAGTTCTTGATTATAGTCTTATTCTTCTACTGAATATTAACAAATGAAGGATAGACTTTGCCCAATGTCCACTCCACTCTAATCTTATCAGTGGCTTTTCCGTATACTTTACCCTTGATAACCTTCTTGTTTTTTGTGGCCCCTGCTACGCAGGTAGAACGCCACTCCTAAAACCAGATCCATTTCCAGCATTGCCGGTCTGGGAGCAGAAGTAGATCTGCCAGAGAATGTATACACACTGAGGCTGGGATTTATCAAAACCAGAGCAGCTAAAATCTGGAGCAGTTGCCTATGGCAACCAATCAGCTTCTCTTTAAGTTTGTTCAGTTTAGCTTTGAAAATGAAAGATAGAAGCTGATTTGTTACCATGCACAGCTGCTCCAAATTTTGTCTGCTCCAGCTTTGATAAATTCCCCTCTGAGTGTATGTGCAGCTTTGCTTATTAAGCAGATTTCCATTCGATATTAAGTTTTTAGCTCATTACTGTCCTTCACCTTTTCTTTTCTTTTCTTATGTTCAAGGAGCTGCTGACAGAATCTACATTTTTACATTCGCTGTTTCAGTCAATCTTAGTGCATCAGGAGTCTAAAAGTTTAGAGAATATGTCTTACTAGTTAGACACTTGGCAAAGTACAAGTGTCCTGGGATAACTCTTGAGATGTGGGAGCATATTTCTTATCTTATTTTCTCTTCTCCATATGCCATTTCTCTAGCTGTTTCAAATAAGCTTTGTTTTAGCTCATGTTTCCATCTGCTGCTGTTTTGTTGAGGGCGGTGGAAAAAGCTGTTTGCTATACAGGTCCAGAAGCTTTGCATTTAGATCTGGTGACTGGTCAATAATCATTCGTTCAACACTTGTATGCTGCTAATTATGGTCTTTAGCAAAGTTGCAGTCTTTAATTTATTATTTGAGAACTGTCCAGAGTGTGATCATTTATACCAACTGTATCAAACAAGACAAAGGGAAATAAAGTGTAATTAATTCAAAGTTGTTTAAGTTAATTTAAAGCAGAGCACTGGAAATAAAATAAAAAACTTACCCTTGCAGTGGGTAAGCACTGCAAGGGTTAAGTGCTTGGTTTGTCTAGGGGGCTCAAATAAAGCACATATACTTACCTGACTCCCACATACTTACCACTCTCTCCCACCGGGCTGCTAGGTCGGTCCCCACAGCCTCTCCTCCCTTGGGCTCCAGCGGTCTAAGGACTGCTTGACTTCATCACATCTAATGTAGGTCATCTGACTTGCATTAGACATGAGGACGCCGAGGGACATTCTACAGCTGGAGCGGAGGGAAAACAGGTGAGCATTGACCGCTGTGGGATCGAGGATCAGGTAAGTATATCTGCGCTATTTTAGCCCCCTAGAAATGAGCACTTAACCCTTACAGTGCAGGGGTAGCCTTACTGCATGGGCACGTTTTTTCAATTCCTGGAGTTCTCTTTTAACTCTCTTTCCCTGCCAATGACATAAAGCATACGTCGTAACACAACCATTTCCAGCTGGCCAGGTCAGCATGATTGCGTCGCTGGATTTCACCCTTCTGCTTTAAGCTCATGGTTGCTTCAGCTATAACAGAAGGGTCCCCCTGACGGTCCCCTGTAAAAGAACAGCTATTCATTAAAGCTGCATGCTCCACACTGTGTCCCCTCTGATTCCCTGCTACTCTCCCCTGCCTGTATTGGCAGAGGCAGCGGGGTTCGGAGGGGTCACAGACCTCTGCAGCCGGCGGGGAGGAGAGAGCAGTGACAGTCAGGATGCTGAGCGGGGAGAAGACAGCAGCTGTCAGGATGGAGCTGTGCGGGGTCAAGCGTTTCCCCCTCCGACACACATACTATACATGTGCAACAGAATTGTGGTGTACGTCATGCGCTGTGGTGCCTTGTTAGAACTCATCGCAGTGCTTGATTTTTTTTATTTTTTTTAAATAACATTAAAAGAGAACTATGGGGTAAGTATTTTTCCCCATAGTTCTCTTAGGGGTCCCGTGACCCAAGGCCCAGTATAACAACAAAACGTTTCCCGGCACACTCGCCAGCATGCAAAAAAAACCTTGCGGTAAAGCTGGTAACGAATTGATGAGTGCGTTTGCCATTTGTTTTTGACCCCCATGTAATTTACAATTCTGGTGTGAAGCATTGCAACAACAGCAGTAAAAAGAGCATGCTCTAAACAGAAAAAACAGTGCACTTTAATGTGCATTGTTCAGACTTTTGCGGCAGCCACGTTGTTGGGTTTCTATTGAAATCAATGGCAGTGCAACAAAACTGATGTTGACACACATCAAAATACATTGTCATGTTACATTGGCATTCCTGCGGCAGAAACCTACATATTACTGTGGCAGAAATGCCAGGTGTTCCCGTTGAGATGCAGCCATTGTACACATTAAAGTTAAAGGGGAACTATGAGGTGAGTGATTTACACTCATCCTCATAGTTAGAGCCGACATGTCACATCTCAGTACAGGGTTGTGGAAATTTTAAAAAAACCTACTTGTCCAAGGGCTAAAGCGGGGGCCAAATCTACTTGTCCGGGGGCCAAATCTACTTGTCCAAGGGCTAAAGCGGGGGGCAAATCTACTTGTCCAAGGGCTAAAGCGGGGGCCAAATCTACTTGTCCGGGGGCCAAATCTACTTGTCCAAGGGCTAAAGCAGGGGCCAAATCTACTTGTCCTTCTTGTCAGTCTACTTATCCCAATACAAAAAAATTGTTTTAATCAAAACAAGGGATGCACCAATACCGGTTTTTCAGTATCGAGTACCGATATTTTGCTTTCGGATCTCGCCGACACTGAATACTAATACCGGTGCTTCCGCTGGCATAGAGCAGGCTTCCCTGATAATCAGGAAGCCGTGCAGTGGGTAATGACATCCCGCCCGGTTTCCTGATTGCCACGGAAGCCTGCTCCATGTTATTTGGCCTGTTTGATTGTGATTGGCCAGGAAACCTGCTTCCTGGCCAATCAGGAAGCCGGGCGGCGAGTAATGACCTGATTGACCGGGAAGCTGGCTTGATGCTGATTGGCCAGGAAGCCGGATTTCCAGCCAATCAGCAAAGAGCCGGCTTTTCCGGCCAATCAGAAAACCAGGAGGCGGGTCATTACTTACCGCACAGCTTCCTGATTGCATGGGAAGCTGGCTCCATGTTCCCCTACGACAGTAACAGTCAGAGGAAATGTTCATCTCGACGTAAGTTCCAATATCGGAGCATTTGGGTGAGTACGAGTATTCGCCCAAACACTCTGTATCGCAATGATACTAGTATCGGTGCACCCCTAATCAAAACATATTTGACTGTGCTAAATTAAGCTTCTCACTGGTCAGCGCAGTCATCTGACCACGTTGACCAATGAGTGCTTGCAATTTGCGAGCGAAATCCAAAATGCATAGGGGAGGACTGCTCTGGACAGCAGTATGAGGTACAGATAGTACACCCATACTGGCGGAAGGGAGGGATTGTTTCCCGAAAGGTAAGTATAGCCAGGGGGTGGCGGTTTGGGAGAGACGGGGGCCAGATTTCATCGGGTAATTTTATTTTTCCATATTACCTGGGAAAATGAACTTACCCTTTAATGCACATTGTGTGTGTGTAAGAGAATTCTGCTGCCTGGCTACCACCATGGAATGGCGGCAGCGATCTCAAAGCACATGCACAATGTCCTGCATGCAGATGGCGGTGGTAGCGGGGTTGGTTTTAATTTTTTTTTACTTTTTCATTTTTATATATTTTATAATTTTTTTACTTTTTTAATAACTTTTTAAAATTTTTATTTATTTTCTTTTCCCACTTAATGTTATTCCTATCACACAGGGATTAAATTCCCCCTGTGACAGTTTGGAGGTGACGGGTTCTCTTTATGGAACCTGCCCTCCAACACAGAACAGATGTTCTGTGCAGTTCCTGACAGCCGAGGCAGGTGGCGCCGCGGTCTCAGAGAACACACAGAAAGCCGGTAGAGCAGACGTTCTTCGTCCGACGTCTGCTCTACGGGCTCTATGGCTGAGCCGTTCTGCCGTAGTTTTCTGGGTCCCCCAGGAGAGTGGGGGACCTCGAAAAACCACGGCGGGGGTGCGGGCAGACACGATTGCCGCTGCTCAATTTGATACAAGTGATCTAATTAGATCACTTGTACTAAATGAGCGGCGGCTCCACAATGTACATTCAGCTCTGCTTGTCCGGAGCCGGGCTAAATGCACATAAAAACTACTCGCCCAGCGCCCGAAACTGCATGTCCCGGGCGTTGGGCGATAGGAGTTCCACACCCCTGCAGTATATAGAGGGCAATATTCCGTTGTTATTTCATTGCAAGACTCCGTTGTCATGTTTTCTTTGCTATATGTGTCTAATTAGGTATTTTCCTTCACTTCCTGTCCTGAAGACTCAACAGGAATTTAAAGGATATATTTCCAATGTGAGGGAAAATCCCTCTTAGATAGTTGTCCACATTGGAAAATGTCTCCTCTATTCTTGTTCTGGTGGCAATGCCAATTTTTGCATTTATCCTTACTTTAATTCCTAGTGACCAGGACAGTTAGAGAGAACGACTCTCCCTAACAAAGACACAACTTGACAGGGGATCTAATCCCTCAGCACTACATCCGAGCATAAATAAAAGTTTTGCCTAAAGTTATACTTTAAGGCCAGAGTAGACAACCTCTGTAGACCAGCTGTTACATAGTATTTGAGGTTGAATAAAAACATAAGTCCATCAAGTCCAACCTATAGCGTGTGTGCGTGTATATGAGTCCATGTGTGATTTTGCTCTTAAGAGTACTGGTACCCCTTTATTTTTTGGTCACCAAGGAACTTGTCTAGAAGTTTCTTGAATGATTCCACACTCTTCCACACTCTTAGCTGAAATTACTTCCTGCGGCAGCGAGTTCCAGACCCTAACCGCTCTAACTGTGAAGAACCCCTTGTGCCCTGTGTGTTGAAATTTTTTTTTTCTACCAATTTTTGGTTGGGTCCTTGTTACGGAGCTAACCGTGAACAAGAAAATCATGCCCCCCTTAATCTCCTAACCTCCAAAGAGAACATATTTAATTTTAACAACCTTGTTTCATAGTTCAGGTCCTCGAACCCCTTAATAAGTTTGGTTGCCCTCCGCTGGACTTTTTCCAGCTCAAGGACATCTTTTCTGAGTATCGGTGACCAAAACTGGACCGCATACTCCAGATGTGGCCGAACCAGTGATCTGTAAAGTGGCAAAATTATGGACTTGTCCCTGCAATACATTCCCTACTTAATGCAAGACAGGACTCTGCTTGCTTTGTTTACAGCAGCCTGGCACCGCGAGCTGTTCTGCAATCTGCGGTCTATAATGACCCCCAAATCCTTCTTCGTTTCCAACTTTCCTAGTGGCACCCCCATAAGTGTATAGTCCATTTGCCTATTTTTAACTCCAAAGTGCATTAATTTACATTTATCGACATTGAACTTCATCTGCCATACAGTTGCCCACTCCCCGAGTTTATCCAGGTCCTGTTGTGTTACTACAAGTCCCATGAGGCATTGCAAGACTCCGACAGCCACATGCATGACTCCCGGAGACAAAGGCATGATGGGACTTGTAGTGTTACCACAGCTAGAGTTCTAAGGTTGCCTAGCCTTGCTTTAGGGACTCATGCACATGGCAGTAAATGACCGTATAGTGTGTATGTATGTATGTATGTATGTATGTATGTATCTATGTATGTATAGATAGATAGATAGATAGATAGATAGATAGATAGATAGATAGATAGATATCTGTGCAACGGGTGACAGGTGCAGTGTACTGCCTGGCAGGATGTACAAATCAATGGCAGATGGCAGCTACACGCATGTATGTACTGGAGGTCCTCCTCGTCAACTCGGGCCCACACCACAACCCTTACACATGCATACATTCACAGATACACACAGTAAAATAAAATCCATATACCAATAATATTATATATTTATTTATATATACATCAGATTTGTGAATTGATGTTCAAGTATATGTCAGTGTAAAGGTCACAATTTATTAGACAGCCCAAGACCTTTTTAAAAAAACGCTAAGGAGTAAAGTCCCTGATACACAGCTGACTAGTTGCTATGGGCAGCAAATGAAATAAATGTTCTCTATAACTAGACAACCAGGACATATAATTAATTCTATATTATCCACAAAGGGTTAACAGCACTCTCTCAATCCTGCAGCAGTACCTGTACCTGCTCTCAATAGTAGTCTATGTCAGCCCTCTCTGTGCAGCAAGTAGCTTCTTCCTTCTGAGAGCCAAGCCTCGTTCTGAGGCTACTCTAGAGATCACATGACCTTCCTCCAGGAGGCAAGCCTCACTCTGAAACTTTACCCCCTGATATCTTACCAGAAAGGTTTACTCAGAGTAAACCTTTCAGGGAGAAAATGCCTCTCTCACGGACATCAGGGAGCTGCTGTCCAAAAGAGGGAGACTCCCGTAACATCAGGGAGACTTGAGATCCCTGACTGTACAGGACCATATGCACCTCTGCATTCGGCCATATAAAAATACAGCTACTGAAATGATTGTATATTTGTGTAGAGACTGCCTGCAATTGATTTATACAGGCTGACTGATGGTACCCTGCCACCCATCACTCCTGACGTATTAAACGCCATTTACCGCTGTGTGCATGAGCCATAAGTGCCCTTTCTTGCCGGAAATGTTTATTTTATTTTTATTTCCCCTCTAAAGAGATTTTTATCAGAGGATAGGTAGGTTAAATAAAGGATTACAACTGCAAAGAACGTCTGCGAAAAGTACGAATCTCCCATCTACTCCAAAGAGGGCACACAAACACTTCCACATGAGTAAAGACTTGGGCGGGGCTAGGACTACATCACCCACAGTGCACCGGCTCGCTCTACAGTCGCCAATAAGTGACATAAGGGCTGGCGTAGGGGGCGGTACCTGCTCTCTGATTGGCTAGTTCGTCAGGCACGGGAGAAGCTTACCACAACAAGCGGGGCGCGGTGAGAGTCATTGGTTCCTAGCACGAAGTCACCCAGCCGTACTGTGTCCAACCATGGCTCAGGCAGGACCTCTGAAAGTGTGCATCGTGGGCTCCGGAAACTGGTGAGAGCTATGCACGGTGATGATGAGAGGGTGGCACTGTCCTGCGCAGCACAAGCAATAGGTGCACAGCATGGCTCAGTGCTGGGCACATAGGGGGAATCTAATAAGACTGAAGCAGTTGCCTATAGCAACCAATCATCTTCTCTTTTTAGTTTATGTTAAGCTTTAAAAATGCAAGACAGAAGCTGATTGGTTGTCATGGGCACCTGCTCCATATTCTGTCTGCTCCAGTTTTGATAAATTGCCCTCTTTGTGTCTTGATCGGTGAAATCTTGGCAACGTGCAATCTTTGTTTACATCCAGTTCTACATGCATGTCTGTAACTTGGAGCAGTCTGCCCCAATCACTAGAGAGTTTATAGATATGTCTTATGTACAGTAACCCTATGAATGAATATGCACTTTTATATCTGGGCAGTTTATTCTGATTTCTTTTATTTTCCATTGCCATGTGACCAAGCTGATTTGGGTGTCTTTACATGTGACAATATGCATTTTTTTTTCTCTTTTGTTTTGCAAAACATTTGCTAATAGTGATGCAAAAATGTGGCTCAGCTGAAGGGAAGTAACTTCCTTACCCCCTGCCCACATGTCCTACCCCTCCCCCACCAGTGCTGAGAGCAACAAATGGCCCTCGCTATGTTCAGGGCTATGTTCAGGTGTTCTGGGTGTCTCTCTTCATTGTTCGTGGCATATATGTGTGCACACATCAATACATTATCATCTATGATAAACTAAAGGTGCCCATACACCTTACGATTATCGGACGATTTTCGTATGCGATCGACTTCTCGCCCGATATCGTGTGTGTGCATTGCAGTGTCCGACCGACATTACTGTACAATCGCACGACTTTTGACGGTCAAGCATGTTTGAAAACTTTGCTAGATCGTACGATTGTCGTAAGGTTGCTGGCTTTTCCGTCCGTCAAAAGTCTACGATCTACACTGCGCTAACGAAAATACGGCAAATCAATTACCGCATTTCGTCCAGGTGCTTTTTGTTAATTACGGCTAAATCTTGCGATCGTCGGGGCAGGATGGGGCTGCCATACGAATATCGTACGACTATTCAATCGTCGGACTAAAAGTTTCGTACCGCTAATCGTAAGGTGTATGGGCACCTTAAGACTTTCGTCTTTTGTAGGAAATCAACTGCGTATCTTGGATTGATCATTTAGGGCCCATTCACATCTGATGCACCGGGGCTGGGCTATTATTATACAGGATTTATATAGCGCCAACAGTTTGCACAGCGCTTTACAATGAAAGGAAGACATTACAATACAAATTAAGACAAGATGGGGCCCTGCCCGTGAGGGTTTACAATCTAAAAGGGAGGGGGCAGTGATCAAAATGTGTTGGGTTGGCTGTTTTTTCCAGTGCAGCCTTGTTTCAAATGGGCTCCATTCACACAACTGCATTGCCACAAGTGACATTTCATTCAGTTCTGCATAAACAGCATTATCTGTTCCGCTTTGCATCGCACTGTGCTGAAAAAAGTACGGCATGCAGTACTTTTTTCAGCGCAGTGCAGTACGACGTGATGCAACTGCATCGCACCACGCTGTGCCCATAGAACGTAATGGAATGTCACTTGTGACATGCCAATAAAGTTCTAACAAAAAAAGGAAACAGTGCAATGTGTGCTATCAGCACAGTGTTGGGTAACGCACACCAGTAGCTGTGCAGTGTATCGTGGCTGCTAATGTGAATGGGCCCTTTAAAGCAGAACTCCAGGCTACTCAAATCTTAACCCTTGCAGTGGTGCTACCCCCGTATTGCAAGGGTTAAGTGCTCGTTTTGTTTAGTGAGCTAAAGTATCAAAGTTATACTCACCCGAACCTCTATTCTGGTTTGCTCTTACACCGCTCCCTCCAGCCTCCTCCACTCCAGCATGTTCCTCAGCGTCCTCGTGTTCTATACACAGTGTATAGGATGTGATGACTCGCATGACCTTAGACAATTGGAGAAGAGGGAGAGCAAGGCTGAAGGGACCGGTCTAAGAGCACGCCGGGATTGTGGTTCAGGTGAGTATAACTTTATTTTAGCTGCTAGGACAAAAGGTGGGCATCCAAAAGCTTCTAGGCAATTTCAATTTTTTCTTTGCATTGGAGTCCACAGAATATCAATGGACTACAATTGTTGTCATGTGTTCTGCTGAGAAGTGCCTCTGCTGCGGTGGCAAACGGGACTTGTAGTCTTTAATTCCCAGAACCTGTCAAATGATTGGTTCACATCATTTTCTGGACCACATCTGGTCTGGAAAATGGTGTGAACCTGACGGCCGTTCCAGTGCATTCCAGACAAAATAAGACAAGCAGTATTTTTCTGGTCTGGTCTTGAACGGACTGCGCTGGTGTGAACAGAGGCCAGAAATAGTATAGGGATACATTTGGATGCATTTTGGGTCCAGAAATGGTCTGGTCTGGAGATGATCTGGTGTGAATGGGCCCTGAATGGATGATGCAGCTGTGTGGACAGAGCCAAATTTTTTTAAAAAAAGCATCCTGTGGGGAGAAGAACCCCGTGACTCGGTTTAGGGGGGGAGGGGAGTTGGGGCTATAACCATGTTTTATATTGCAATCTAAATATGGGTTAGAAAAGTAAACTTTAAAGGAGAACTATGTGGTTAAGTCTTTTCCCCATAGTTCTCCATAGGGGACCCATGGGAGGACACAAACTAGCTGTAGCTTGCGGTATACTGAGACGCCGCAGCTGAAGCGGATCCCGACAATTGTGCCGGGATCCACCCAGCTGCGTGACTGACAGCTGGCTCTGCCTATCTAGAGGCAGAGCCAGCTATACCCGCCCCCTCCCCCGTCCGTTCCGCCAGTCAGCGCTGGCAGATAGGAGGGGGGAATCCAATCCCTCCCCTGTCACGGCAGAGAGCCGTGACAAGATCGAGAGGTGAGCGAACGCCGGTATGTGTTGGCTCACCTCCCGATCTACTGAGCCGACCTGTGACAGTCTCATTGTCACAGGTCGGCTAGAACTATGAGGTGAGTGAAAAGCACTCACCTCATAGTTCTCCTTTAAAGAGAAATCGTTTGACTGACCTCTCCTACTAGTTCCCTGGCTGTCATGTTGATCCTGTGGCTACGACTCGGGTATGCAGGTTAGTATTGCTTTTACTGGCCAGGAAATTCACATTTCAGAGGTGGCAGCCAATCTCTCAGTACATGTGACATACATATACACTAACTAGCTGTGATGGGACAGCAGGATGAGTCCAGGGGAGGAATTATTCTGGATGTCTGCTTGTGATCAGCTTTGGGAACTAAGGCCAGCCATGAACCGTGGTGTACATTTTGCTGTGCAGACAGAAGCATCCGCTTAGGGTCCCGTGAGCAGCGACATTCTTGTTGGTGAGAATGGAGATAGCATTCACTATGGAGATCAGGTACAACAAAGCCTCTGGGTATGGTCATTCCTGTTTTGTATCCTCAGGCATGTATACAGGAAATGCCGGATCATCCAGTAGGCTCATACCTATAGGCAACCCAGGCAAAGAGGAACCTGTTCCCTGTGTACATACTGGCCACCCATTTCTATGGTCATTATGGATAACCTTCTCCTATAGGATTATTTACACATTGTCATAATGTCCTGTGTGAGGCTGACCGTACAGCCAGGTAGCCAATGCTCCTTACAAATTCCAGCCAGCTCCTAACTTTTGAGGTTTTGTCTAGTTGTTGGCAACGGAGCTCCTAAATGAATCCTGCTGGCTCCTGGATTGGACAGACTGGTTTCTGAATTTCTTTGGCCACCCCTGCCTTACACTATACAATCTGATTTTACATTCTCCTTTAGGTCTATCATCAATTATGTTGTATAAGGGCCTGCCGAATTAAAAGGATTGTTTGGCTATGTCCTCATATTACATATTTTTGGTAAAGCTAAAGGAGATTGTACAGACTGAACAATCAGATTGTATAGTGTATGGCCAGCTTTAAAGCAGTAATCCTAGCAATGGAGTATTACTTTAGGCGATCAAACCTGTCTTTATAGGCTACAGTGATAGAATACGCACGGCATGCTGCATCAGTATCATGTAAGTTTAGCATAAGTACAATTTAGGGTCCATTCACATCCAGCCACTGCAAAAAAACGCACATCGGCTGGTTTGTGTTGCCCAACACAGTGCCAATGTGCCGATCCCTGCACATCACACTGTGTGCTTTTTTTTTTTTTTATAGAACTTTATTACAATTGACATTTCATTCATTTCTACAGACACAGCGGGGTGTCTGTTCCGCATTGCATCACACTGCGCCGAAAAAAGTAAGACCTTTTTTCACCGCACACCATCGCATTCCCACCTCAACATGATGGTGTGAAAAGTGTCCGTCTGGGACAAGGCAAATTGCCTGTGCAGCCCTGACACGTGGTGTGAATGGACTCTATGGGCTGGGTTCACACCTGAGCGTACTTTTTCAACTTGTTTTTTTTTTGCGTTTTTTAGCGCGTTTTTTAGTTCAGTGAAACGTGCGTTTCACTGGTGGTATGATTTTTCTTTTTTTTTTCCTTTTCCCTATTTTAAAATTTTAATTTTTTAGTTTCACTTTTAAACTTCCCGCCTGCTCCGCACCATCCCCCCACCCCCATACGACGCGGCCGCTCTTAAGGGACTGAAGTCGGCAGCCGCCAGAGAACACATCGCGGACAAGGTAACACCTGTACACTGTATTCCCGAGTGTGGCTCGGGGTTACCGCTTTGTTAACCCCGATCCACACTCGGGAATACCAATGTAAACGCGCGGCAAAACGCCCCAAAGAAGCTCCTGTACTTCTTTGGGCGTAGGGCGTTTTGCAGCGCGTTCCTACGCGCTGTAAAACGCCCAGGTGGGAACCATGCCCATAGGCAATCATTGGTTTTCACATGTTGAGCGTTTTACATGGCGTAGGAACACGCTGTAAAACGCCCAGGTGTGAACCAGGCCTTACTGTTATACAATGTGTCGTTATTCTCTGACCTGCTGTACTACATAGACATTAAGCTGGCCATACATGCTCCAAGCAGATTGTACATGACTCCTTTTAATCTACCAACCGCTATGTAGTGCAAGGTCCTGCCTGACCAGATACAGGCTGCATGGGTTTTTTGGAAGAATGACAATTAGGGCCGCCATCAGTGGAGTACAATCAATCCTCCTGTAAGGAGCGCCTCTGTACAGAGACTGATGTCACTGGGCTCCGTGTTCTCTGTACAGCACTGCAGTATATGTCAGAGCTATATAAATGTGTAATAATAATGTGTGACTGTGGGTGGACATGTGAACATTAGAGTGTAAGCTCCTCTGCACAGAGACTGATGTGACTGGCTCAGTGTGGTGGTGCAGGGGGGGACCAGGCCTAATGCCGTGTAAGGGGACCCAACATTTCTGATGGCTGCCCTGATCACAATGATCACCATGGTCAATCTAAAGGAAATTGTAACATGTATGGCTGGCTTTGCATACCCGCTGTGCTGTTGAAATTACAATATAGGCTGGATTGGAAGTTGTATATTGGAAGTTGTGGAGTTAGAGCTGTCACAGGCTGGGTGACATCACCCCATCAAACCAATTCATATCATTTATGGCAGAATTTGCTATAAAGGGGGGGAAAAAAAATCAATCTTGTAAAAGTAATACATTGGATTAAGAGCTTTTCATTTTGTTTGATGGGGGTTTTCATTGATATCAATAGAAACGCAGTTCAATGCATGCATAAAGACATGTGTCACGGTCATAAGCATGTAAATGCACCAGGACATGTAGGTGGAACTCCAACCTTATGGTTTTTAGCTATTAGAAAGAACAAAAATATTTGTATATCTCGGTTGTACGTTATTTTTCCACTAGATGTCCTCTTATAATGCCCTAGAGGTGTTCTCGTTGTAATCCTCCCCATCTCTCTGTGTAGAGTTACAGATTGTTGTGTTAATCTGATTAGAGATTCTGTTAATAATGTATTGTCAGAACAGCGGCAAATCTGTCCTCTGCCTAGGTCAAGACTGTGCTGGTAATATTTTCTTCACTGCTGGCTCTGTTGGTCTAGTTCACACGGCTTCAGCTTGTATAACAGCCTCAAAACCTTAAAACTGTTGCACATTCTAGAAGTCCTCCTGAGAATAACTTCAGGGCTATTCAGCTGTAATTCCGGAGTTTCCCCACAAGTTTGAGATCATTTTAAGAAAATTCTGCTTAAAAAGGCAAAAACTAGGATAATAAATGTGTCACTTTATGCCTTAGAAATGGGGAATGCAGTCTAAGGGCTAGTCCACACCAGCCACAGTGCCAATTCTGGCCGGATAATGCTTTTTATGAAACATATTTTTTCCCCCCACTTTTTTCCTTTTTTTTTTTTTTTTCTTTGTTTTGTTTTTTAAAAACTGTTTAAAACTTGTTGTTTAAACTAGGGGGCAGCTCCACAACACAGTAAGCTGCAAGCCGGATCAGTGGCTGCAACAGCACTGTGACCACTGCGATTGGCTATCCCAGTGATCAGTGTGCTGGGGCTCTCCTGATTTGCTGTTGAGGGTCTGCCATGAACACCGAGGGACCCAGCCAGAGCACAAACCCCATGAGCACTGGTCCCGCCACTGGACCAGCAATTATTTTCCCGCATGACGGAATCATTCCGTCTCCGGTCTGTAGGTATTTGAAAGATTTTGGCAGAATAATTCCGCCATCGGTCGGGAAGGGGTTAAGATCTGTGTTTTAACATTCCTAAACTGGACCTGAATGGTTTTTGACCCAATGGTAATCTACTGCTCCAAACCACTTTTAGTCTCCTCGTCTGGATACAACGTAGGTGCTGGTCAGGAGCCGTTTGTGCTCCGAGAAAAATAGGTCCCTAAGAATAAGCCCATTGGGGTGAAATGCGTCACGGGTGAGTGACCTATGGACGGGGATAGGAGCATGCGTGCTGTTGGATAGCAATAACGTTTATTAGTGATGTCGGTGTGTGGCACTTCCTTGGCATCTGGAGCTGAGTGGTGCAGCTGCAAAGTTCAGGCTTCTGCACATTCTCTCCCAAGCAGAGCTTGTACTGAGGTACGAAGTTTCAGTCAGGAGAGATGGGGGAAGGATGGCTGGACTTCAAACTGCATTAAATAACCTCGCACAGTGTTCAGCTGTCCTCACTCTAGGTAGAGCTGCCCATATTTCCGCATCTATCTAGACTAGAGGGAGGACGGCTGGACGCTGTATGAGGTGATTTAATGCAGTTTGAAATTCCAGCCGTCCATCCAACCCCCCCCCCATATCTCTCCCAACTGAAACTCCGTACCTCAGTGTGAGCTCTGCCTGGGAGAGAATGTGCAGAAGTCTGAGCCTTGCAGCTGTGGTCGAGTGATCGCAGTTGTAATGCTTTCCAGGCTTGAATGGGAATATTAAAGAAATGCATTTTTGAATATATATGTATATTATTAACTATGCATTTCTTTCAATTTTGCAAAAGGTGAACTTATCCTTTTAAGTAGAATTATGAGATAACATATGTAAAATGCAAATGTTTTTGATCTACATTATGATGGCCCATTACCTGCAGATCCCAAGAATGAACCTGCCTTCTGCTCGGTGCCAAATTCCATTCCGCCCAACCCTTCAGCATTGATCTTGTGTGTTTAGTCATCAGCCTGCCAGGCACATAAGAAAGAACACACTAGACTAGCCTAGGAGCCAAGAAACCTGAAATTCTTCTCTGATTCTGAATTGGTGATCTATTCCTATAATGTTTAACATTGTTGTGTATTTACATTATATTTAGACTCTGTTCAGTTGTTTCTATTTATAAATCCTCCCTTTTTTATTTTTCAAGGGGCTCCGCCATTGCCAAAATCGTAGGACACAATGTGAAAAACTTGCAGAAGTTTGCTTCTACTGTCAATATGTGGGTGTTTGAAGAAAACATTAATGGGAGAAAACTCACGGAGATCATCAACACAGAGCATGAGAATGTGAAATATCTCCCGGGTTATAAGCTACCGGAGAATGTGGTGAGATTCTCTTTGTATTGCCAATGTTTTAGAGAAGCCATTGAGAAAATATGAAAAAAGTCTGTTATAGTGGCTGGTGGATGAACTTGCCTGTCTGATTTGCATGGGGACAGGCGCCTTTAAGTCATGGTTCACACTGAGCGTTTTGTAGTGCTTTTTCTGCCCCAAAAAAAATCCCATTCATTTCTATGGCCTGTTCACATCTGAGTGTTTTGTCGCAATAACCAGTTGTAACCAGAACAGGTGTCTGCATTATACGATTTCCCCTCAGCTCCTGTTGTGGTGACAACTGTACATTTTTGGATTTCCCATCACTTTCTGTTCTAGTGGCACTCGGCTGTATCCAGCACTAAAAAGTTTTGTCTACACACAAACACTATTATAAAGTATAGCAGTACTGTATACGTGCACATTGTACAGTTTTGTGCTAAAGCTTCAATTTCATTTCAGAAGTGCTGTGGATGCCATCATAAATCTCTGTGTCTAATTGGAGTAGACACACAGTCTTGCAGGCTGCTTTATTTCAGGGCATTGTTTGCTTTTGTTAAGAGTTAGCACTGGCATGGCTGGCTCCCAAGGGTGCATAACTCACAGTATTCCCTCTGAGGGTGCCAGTTATGTGCTGCAGAGAATTGATGCTCTTCAACCTACGAAAGGCAGCCAAGCCGTACACTGGTAAAAAAAAAAGTTGCTGTACAGTACAGTGTATATATTACCCATTGTCTTAGGCCCCATTCACACTGAGCGACTCCCCTTTAGCGGTGGATCCGCACGGCCGGGATATCACGACTGTTCGGGGCGACGTCCAGCGTCTGTAGCGCGACCTTCACCGTCGGGCTCCATTAAAAAATAGCAAAATCCGCCGAAAAAAGGGTCCTGCGACATGGAGCTAAGACAGCTCTATTGAATAGCATTGGCCGACGACTTCTCGCGATATCGCGCGGCAAAATGCGCGATATCGCGGCGGAAATCGCGCGATAAATCGCTTGGTGGGAATGGGGCCTTACTGATTCATCAAGTGGTGAGAGGCTAGTTTTTTTTTCTCCATCATTCATTGAAGGTGGCATGGTAATCTTCATGAAGTTGTCCTGTTGGAAGCTAAAGAAAGTTGATCTTCCCACATAGGTTATAACCTCGGCCTTAAACCTGTTTGTAGCTGTTATGGTTGGAGTGCTAGCTCTTCTCCTGTTCTACATAGGTAATATGTAGCTTGTGTCTTAGGTGAGATGATGTAGGGAAGTACTGATCCCCCTCAGGCTCCATCCATGCAGTGGTAATTCATCATTCCTGTTCAGCATGCAGAGCCAAACCTAAGTTCCCATATTGCCAACAACCAGGCCCCCTACCAGAGTTTCCTGTTGGATCCTCAGTTACCTGTGCAGCTGACCTTGGGCTGTCCATGACCCAAGCCATGGATGTGGGGTTAAAGGAGAACTATGAGGTGAGTGCTTTTCACTCACCTCATAGTTCTAGCCGACCTGTGACAATGAGACTGTCACAGGTTGGCTTAGTAGATCAGGAGGTGAGCGAACACATACAATGAGCTGCAGCTCGCGGTATACTGAGTCTAGGGTGATGGGAGGACGCTAGTTTGTGTCCTCCCGTTACCCTAAGGAGAACTATGGGGAAAAGCCTTAACCCCATAGTTCTCCTTTAATCAGATTATGTGCCTTTTTCATCAGAGTCTCTGAGCAGGAAGCCAATTTTCTGCTATCATTTGTAAGTATAAGCTGCAATGCATAAGCCTTCATTCCCTTTATCATCCTTTTCTCCTGAAGGCTCCGATTCAAACATAATTGAAGGTGCGTGGGTCATTAGAATAAATTTTTTGACAGTTTTGTATTTGTAGATCTGGTCACCAAGATTCCTAATCTCAAGCTTGCTTTCAGAGTTGCCTTCCAACTTAAATTTTCCCAATCACCAGAAGTTCGACAAAGCCTTGACAATGGAGGAAAAAGATCTTTTTTTAAGTGGTACTTTCTCCAGAAGCAGCACTTCCTATCCCCTGCTTCAAGAAGCCTAAGGTTTTTTTTATGGGTGCAACATCTTTCAGAGAGCCCATAGACATTAGGCTATAGCATTTTGCTAATGACCACAACATGCTTGCTGGTCAGCTTTTTGGCCTCCTTTTTACCTCCACCAGGGACAGCAAACCTAACATGATCTTGGCATGCCATCTCAAAAAGGACCTTTCAAAATGTATTTCCTGGAGGGAGGGTATTTTTGTGCTGTGCTGGTTCCAGCTAGATCAGTCCAGCAAATAAATCTTAATGGTGTCCATTTGGGGAGTGCATTGGACTCCATCGATGGGAATGAACAGGGTGAGTGGCCCTTTTGCGCAGTGAACACATGGCCCAGTCAACACTATTTACAAGTCAAGGCTCTGTGGTGCTGGACAGTGAAAATCATCTGAGCAGGCTGAAGGTATTTCACAATGGTGGTTGCACTTGAGGGGAAAGGGGGACCTTTACAGGACAACTGTATGTGAAGTTGTCCATTTAAACTTAAAAAAGTAAAAGAAAATCATATCATCTAATTCTAATGACAATTAGTAATCAATACAAATATTGAGCATGATAAGTCATAGAAGTAGACATGGATTATCAGGCATGTTCTTGTAAGGTTCACATGGTTTACAACATTCATATACATCAAAATGAAACCGCCACTAAAATTTTACCACAAATCTATGATTAACTTTCGAGATGTTCTCCATCTTTGTCTCTCTTGTTACCTGTTATCGTAACCATTTTCTTCTAATCTTTATAGGTCGCCGTTCCAAATCTTACTGATGCGGTGAAAGATGCTGATCTCCTAGTCTTTGTCATTCCTCATCAGTTTATACATAAAATCTGCCAGGAGATCTCAGGGAAGGTCCATAAGAAAGCTCTTGGGATCACGCTCATCAAGGTGATGGTTTTGCAGTAATTATAAGAAGAGAGATAAGATTCTCCCGTTTTAATAAGCAAGGAGAGGAAGTGTAACTTTATGGCTAATTATATAAGCACCTACTGCTATACCGATGTTCCCAGTAATATCTGAGCAGGGCTTATGGTACCAGAGGCATATGTGTTGAGCTGGAAGGGGGTAGCTCTCACTGCAGTCTAGGGAACTCCAGAAGTAAAATCTTATTGCCATACTTACTGGTTCAGTTTCTGTCAGGCTTGCAGTTTTGCGTTCTACTAGCTATTTTGTGTGTTTATATGCTTCTGCTCATGCCATATTCCTCCATTGCCATTTAATAAACTCAAACTATGACAAACAGAGCTGAAGAGCTTCATTTTTTTTTCCTGATTGAGGATAAAAATATGGCCTTGGTCATATTATGGTAAATGTTTGCTCTACTCCGCTGGCCATGAGACTCAAATCCTGATGCTTTAATGTGTTATTTATGACACTAATATTTCCAGCTCTCTATGCTGAAAATAAGACTATGTTATTGACTCTAATCTAGTTCTGACATGTTTTTGCATATTTTCACCTATTATTGTAAAGTGTACCATAACTTATTTGGTTTACGATTTTTATATTTTTGCATTTGCCGTATTTAAACGTACATCTAAAGCCATATTTAAATATTTACTTTCTGGATTTATATTATGTATAGTAGAGATGCACCGATACAAGCATCGGTATCGGCGGCGATACCGAGTATTTGCATGAGTACTCGTTCCTGTGATGAGGGACCTGTTTCTGGCTGTGCATAAAAATAACACATAAAAATTATTTTTTTAATTTTGGGACCTGGATGGTTTAAAATATGTCTTATTAAAGTTGCAAAAAATGTTTCTTAAAAAAAGGAGCCAATTTAATATAAATTATAATATTTGCTTTTGGTAGCAAATTAACATACACGTCTCAAATATGCAAGGTACTCTTTAATGTGAGAGTGTTAACATTTTTATATGTGAAGATGATTTTTAAAACTACTGTTTTTTATTTATTAATATACAAATACATGGTTTGCTAGACCTGGAGCCAAGGCAGACTGCTCATTAAGCAGTTGAAATAAATATGCCAAATGATTTCAAATTGTGTTAACAGTCTTGTGATCCAGTGAAGCCTAGCCCTGTCAGTGACCTTGTTGTAGTGGAGCTAAACAGCTGGATCACCAACCTGACACAATTTGTTATTGGTCGGTGCTTGAGAAGCAGCACACTGGTGAGGTTGTACCTATGCTCTCCAAGCACAGGTACAACTAAGCACAGGTCCAAGCACTATGCAAAGTTATAAATGCTGCTATTCATGGGATTATAGGTTGGTGATATCAAGACAGATTGAGATATGCATGTTCTATGTGGACTAAAATAGATAAAATTATTTCTTAATTAATGCTTTATTTAGATTATAATGTGTTTATATGGAATTCAGCTTTAAATAACAATTATTAGTACAATTTTTAAAGATCATTTTTAATCCTCCAGGGAACCTCATGCATGGAGCACTCGGTCCCGATTGGATCTGTGCTGTTGGCAAATAAAAGCAGATTTGTATTTCTATTTCTGCCAGCTGTAATTCCATCCCAGGCTAAAGCCTAGATCATGGGCATTCCTATGGGGAAGTTAAAGCCAACACAAAGCCCCTGCCCCCCTGTGTCTGTATGTTTCCAATTATTAGTTATGTGCATATGTTCAAGTAATCCAGAACAATAGGATTGCACTGGATTATATAATTACAGACACGATACTTAGTGCCTGTGTACACATACCAACAGTACAGTACACAAGTGCAAAGCAGATCAGTGCACTGTACGTGAACAAGATTGATGTCTGCTCCCACTGAATTTGTGCAGCCTCATATCAGTGCTGGCTCCTCTCACCTGCTCTGCCTTCCAACCAGCAACCTTGCCGTTCTCTCTTGCCTGTTTATGGAGTGATGCTTCTTTTAACAATTAAATTTTTCCCCCGGCTGTAGAAAGTGGGTTTGTTAACTTTTACTCTCATTCTTTTTTCAGGGTATTGACGAAGGCCCAGGCGGTCTGAAACTTATTTCTGACATTATTCGTGAGAAAATGGATATTGATATTAGTGTATTGATGGGGGCTAACATTGCAAATGAAGTGGCTGCAGAGAAGTTTTGTGAGACAACAATAGGTAAGCTACATATAGCTTTACTCATGTATACCTTCTTATTGGAGGATGTAAAAGCAATCTTGTGTTGAGTTCATAGCAATCAAAGTTCTGCAGGCACACACAATATAAGGTTCCTGCTCCTGCCTCCATAATGCTGCCCCAATCTGTTTTTGGGCCTTCAGCCTTTAATAATGGTGCTCTAGGGTGCTTGCACTCGGTAATAGGTTGCTCAGACTGAGCCTTTTGGGATGACAGGGGAAGGTGTATTGTGCTCTATACCGAGAAATGTGTGTTTTGTCAGGTCTAGAGCAGTGGTAAGTAGGGCTGCAACTAATGAAGGGCTGCAAGCTGGTGAAGCAGGTGTTTGCTTCATCAGCTTCTCTGGGGGTCCCTAGGTGACATTAGGGGTCTTAAAGACCCCTGATGTCTCCATAAAGAGGACCTGCCACTGAAAATTGGCTATCACATAGGGGGCTTGTTAGTCCCCTATGTGATGGCAATAAAGTTAAGTGGAAAAACATTTTGAAAGTCACATATAAAGGTAATTTAAAAAATGTAACCCTTTTTTTAAGTCCCCCGCCCCCACATAAACATGCGTTGAGTGCGCCTAAGTGTGTAAACGACAATTGCATCCATTACGCCGCACATGTTACGTATCGCCACGAATGTTGCAGTGAGAGCAATCATTCTAGGCCCATTAATCACTGATAACACTAAACTGATGAGCGGTAAAAGCTTTTAAAGCGTTGCCTATGGCCAATTTTGGGTATGGTAGTTTTTGCGAGTTCGCGGCCGCACGCAATTTTAAAGCTTAACATGTTTGTCTATTTACCCGACGTGACCCGATCTTTTATATTTTGCCAAAGATTTGGGTAAGAACTGTCTTGTAACATAACGTAGGGAAAACCAGTTTTTTTTTTCTTCAAATCTTCGGTACTTTTTTCATTATAGTAAAAAATAAAACACCCAGTGGTGATTAAATACCACCAAAAGAAAGCTCTATCTGTCCCCAAAAAATGGTATAAAATTAATTTCAGTACAGTGTTGTATGATGGAATAAATGTCAAAGTACCGCAGCGCTGAACACTGAAAAATGGCCTGGACAGGAAGGGGGGTGTAAACACCCCGGTCAGCAAGTGGTTAAAAAAAAAAAAAAACATTGTCAGTATATTTCCATTTTGTTATATCTTTAGTGATTGTGATGTGATTAACTATGGATGTCACATTTTTTCAAACTAACTTTGATTAGTATCTTTGAGAATTGCTTGTTTTTCGGGTGTATGCCACTGGCAACATTTTAAATCTGGATTCACCTTTTTTTTCTTTTCCTGCACAAAAGAATTGCCTTCCTTGTGTAGAGCAGTAATTGCAGTAGAGCGCTGGAGTTTGTGCCTTGTACATATTTGTTTGTTATGGCAAGAAGATAAACCTCTGGAGTATAGGTTATCATAAAATCCATTTTGGAACTTCGAAGTGAATTTAGAGGTGATTTGCTGCCAATATCTTTGAATTGCAGGACAAAGCCAGCAGACCTTTTATTGTAACCGCCTTGTCAGGTACATTGCGTGTAGCAGAGTCTATAAGATGTCATTAGGAATCACACAGTTGCCAGAGTTTTACTTCAAACTTTGTTCTTTTAAAGTCTATTTCTGGGCAAAATGTGCAGCTCCTTCTTCCAAGTCACCCACCCGTAACTCCTTTAGTACCTGGATCGGTGGTCACGTGATCCTTAAGCCCTGCGGGCTGGGCTCAATTTCAACCGGTCTTATCGCGCCTCCTCGTGATGTCATCAAGTTGCTGCATTCTTCTGAGACAGCAAATTGTGTGTTCTCGTCAACCAGGCAGTGATGTGGGCTCTTCAAGGAGGAAGCAAGATGTTTTGGGACCCCAATGCGAAAGCGGATCTAGTTGAGTATTTGGGCCTTCAGCTAAGGGCTAGTTCACACCAAGCGCGGAGCAGGTGCAGACCGGATCACAACTGCGTCCAGTGTATTCCTATGGTATTTTTAGCTCGAGTTCACATCGCAGCGTGCAGGTCCAGAGCAGGTAAAAAAACTGCAGAAGGCCCTATTTTACCTGCTCTGGATCTGCAAACGCATGCAAATTCCTGGAACACACAGAAAACCCATGTTGAACTAAAAAACGCATCTAAGAGGCTAGCGTGCGTGTGCAGAAACCGGACCGGATCTGCTCTGCATTTGGTGTGAACAAGGCCTTAGTTATTTTTTGTTCTTTATGAATGGGGCAATCAGTTAGAGGGAGGGGGGATTGTTTGTGGAGGAAGACTGTATGAACTTTGTTACAAATGTATCAAGTATGGATCCTGTATATAACCAGAGCAAGGCATAAGAGTGCCAGTTGACTGCTTGAAAAGCTCATCTTTATAGACGTGCTTTATGGTAGATTTTCCCTGAAGATTATGCATCATTACTGTATGTCTACTTGAGATAATGAAATAAATATCCACATTATGTAACACATTAAAGTATATCACCCAGTAGACAAAATAAAAAGCTATTTATATCCAATCAAGAAATATATTCTGCACAATCAGACACAGGATTTTTTTTTTGTCCTGCATAATTTCATTATATCTTCTGAATGTCTTGAAAGCAACAAATAGGAGACATAATGTTCTAGCTATCCAATTTCATGCTTTGGAGATCAGGTAATAATTGGACACCCATAAAAAGTACTCAGGTTTATTAATATGTATATTATAATGGTCATTAAAACCAGTTCAGGGCAGTTGATGTATCCTTTCATACTGAGTGTTCAGCCGCATTATAATTGTGCCCTTTCTTTGAGATAGATGCTCACTGGGGCACTCTGGACTCCTGGGGGGTTGGAGTACTTTAGAATTGAAATTCATAAATTTCCTGCCTACACACTGACACACAAAAAGATGACTGGTTTGTACTCTTACAATGAGATTCTTTGGGTACAGCTGTTTGAAGAGGACATGTGTTCTGGAAGCTGTGCCCAAAAAAGGGCAGGCATAGGGCAATATATTGTAAGGGGGATAGGCTCAATTGGTATTTTCAGCAGTAAACCATGCATGAGACGGGTACACCCAGGAACAGTCTAAGAACAGTCTAAGACAGCGAAAAAACACAGTTTCAATGCAAGAGCCATAGCATTAAAAAAAATGTTGCTTGTTCGAGCCACTAACTAAACTTGGGTCAGTACTTGAACAACAGGGTGCCCCCTTCTCTAAAACAAACAAGTAGGGATACACCGAAATTTTGGCCGAAAATTGCACTTTTGGTAAATTGCCAAAAGTGCCATGAAGGTCGAAAATGTGTTAGAAAATTCAGTGTATCCCTAACTTCTCTCCTCTCCACTGTGTGCCTTCTGGTGCAGCGACCGGTGCCCAGCAGGGAGGAGGGAAACTTTGAGGGCCCATTCACACCACATCCAGATCAGACCAGATTGTTTCCGGACTCCTAATGTATCCTTATGCTATTTTTGGCCTCTGTTCACACCAGCGCAGTCTGTGCCAGACCAGAAAAATACTGCATGTCTCATTTTGTCTGGTCTGGAGTGCACTGAAACTGCGGGCAGGTCTGGTCCGGAAAATGGTGTAAACTTGCCCTCAGGATGCCGAGGGTGCGAGCTGTCATCGTTTCAGGAGACCGAGCTCTCCTCCTGTACCTCCCGGCTCGGCCTCTTGTGTCAGGATGAAGAGCAGTGAGTTGCAGTGACAGTTGTCATCATGCAAGAGGCCGAGCTCTCCTTCCGGCTCGGCCTCCTGTGTCGGTATGGAGAGCGGTGACGGCTGCGATCTGTTACAGGAGGTGGAGTTCTCCTCCCACACCTCCCTGCTCCAGCTCCTGTGTCCGGATGGAGAGCCGTGAGCGGAGGAGAGCACTGTGATCTGTCACAGGAGGCGGAGCTCTGGCTCGGCCTCCTGTGAAAGCCGATTCAGGATAGAGAGTGGTATACAAACGCTCGCTGATCATTGAGTGTTTGTAAATAACTGGACATAGTATGCTTACTGTATCCCAATTATGAATGAATTATGAATGAATGGGAAGTGATCTACATCACTTCCTATTCATTCATGATTGTGGACTTCGTAAGCACATTATATCCACAATGTTTGAATGGACAGGAACACTCAATATAGAGGCTTCCTGTTCGTTTAGAACAGGGGCTGCAGAAAAAGAGATTGAGGACTCTGTGTCTCTTTGCACTCTATGCCCACAATCTCTTCTTTTCCTTTTAAAATAGAAAAAAAAAAAAATCATGATTCTGTTTTAGACTCCTGATATTTCCTTAGACCCCCCAGCAGTAAAGTCATTTTCGGTTTCAGTTTTGGCCTGACAATTTTTTTTTTCGGTCTCAAAATTCAATTTCTGTGCATCCCTACAAACAAGCAGCCCTTGTACTTTTTAGCATTCTGTCAGCACTCTGCTTTTTCACACAGCAGCAGGCTCCCACTGTAAAGAATGAGCGAGCCCTCAGGCAGCTCACGTATATAAAGACCTGTGGACAGATGAGATTAATAATGAGGTCTGAGTACCAGGTAAGATGGGTGCCCAGGAATGAAGACTTTATCCCACCCTAAGGGCTGCAGAGCTTCAGGATTTAGAACACAACTTAAGATTTTTTTTTTCTCCTCTCCAAACCCTGAAGTTTTGTTTTTAACTTAGTTCTCTGTTTTTCCTCAGGGAGCAAAGTGCTTGAACATGGGTTTTTATTTAAAGAACTTCTGCAGACCCCGAATTTCCGTATAACTGTGGTGGACGATGCAGATACTGTGGAACTTTGTGGTGCCTTGAAGGTAACATACAGTATTTTGTTTTTTTTCTTGTGAATTCTGCTGCTCTCTTGTACAACTGCAGCTCACATATGAAGTCACCATCTGAAATACTGTGTATGAGTGCCGGTTAAACTGTTGAGTTGTCTGTCAGTCACAGGTGAGGATCATTCGTTAAATATTGGCATACCTATATTTTTATGTATTTAACCACACATAGACTAAAATGATTTGTATTTTTAAATCTGTTTTTCTGTTTTAAAGCTGGACACTGGGCTGACATAAAAGACATACATTTTTGCAGTTCTGTATTCATTAATGAACCACTTAAAATATTTTCCAAATGCAAATAGCTTAAAGACCTGAATGAATATCAGCCTCTTGTAATCCCCTGTACTGCAGCACTTACAGCAGATTGGGAGAGTGAGGGGCACAAATTGAAGCCAATGAGGCAGGCCACATGCAAATTTGCTGTCAAGTAACATGATAGGAGGAGAGAGTAGAATGAGCAAAGAGATGACCTCGCCAGTCTGCTGCTCTTCATTCACAGTCCAGTCACAGGCTAGGGGTGGAGTGATGACACCACTGTATTGCAGAGAAAGTGGTGTCATCGGCCTGGCTTAGCTTTCTGGCAGGGCTGTGTAGATTTCAGGACTGGATATACAGATAGAAATCCTTTGGCAGGTAATATTGCTCCCTTTTTATGAATTTCATCTGTGTATTTAGAAGATTGCCCGAAGTACAACTTTAGGAATGTGTCCATATTACAAGAAAGTGATCGCTCAGAAAATAACTGGTGCCTACATATTGAATTGGAAAAATTATTTCTATCTAAGTTACAAATGGCTTATGTAGCAGTTATATAGGTTTAATTTCTTCAAAAAAGGGAGGTTTGGAATTTTTGAATGATAACAAATGCGGTAATATGTACAAAATCTAGTCATATTTTCAGATTTTTCCATATGAGCCAACATGCATCTGTACATTCACTCTTCCTGCCCTTGCGCACACACACATACCCGTGCAATTTTTAGTACCTTCACACATAATTGTGTGTGTGTTTTTTTGTTTTTGTTTTTATATATATGTGTGTGTGTGTGTTTGTGTATATATGTATGTGTGTGTGTGGAGTTGGCAGACGCTGTTTCCAAACTGGCCGAGTAATGTATTTAGGGGTAAGTTTCAATTACTACATGGCTGGTTTTTGCCCCCTTATTGGCATTACTGTCCATCCTGCGCGCACACACACATACCTTGATATACACTTGCACATATCTCTTGGAGGAGCTGATAATATGCCATGTACATGAATAAAGGACTTTTGCAGTGGCATGGCAGCAACAGGAGAAATTAGGACTCTGTATTAATGGCATGCCCCTATTAATGATATCCAGTTACTTTATCTGTGTATATTTAGTATTACACATCGGTCGGTGTCTCCTCAAGACAAGAAAATGTTTCAAACAAAACTATTAATGGGCTGTAATGCATGTCAATGCCTAAAAAAAAAATCTGATCTGGATGTATACTGTAGAGGAAATGGGAGTAAAATAGAGCCCATGGTTGCATTAATAGCAACTCTCAGCATTGGTGTCACTTGTCACAGTTGTAATCCCGAGCATTGGTGTCAGTGGATTCAATAATAACATCCTGCATTGGTGTCAGTGAGCAAAACAATAACCCCCAGCACTGGTGTCAGTAATGCAATAATAACCACCATCATGTGTCAGTTGCCGCATTAAGATCCGTCAACATTGGTGTCAGCCCCCACGCACAACCATCTTCCACTATTAGCACTCCCGGCATTCCTGTGGATAATGCATGAGTTGTATTAAAATGAACTTGGGCCAAGCACACTCCTCTGCTACTGACACTTTACTGGCATTTCCTTTCCTCAGCATTGTTTATTTACCTGCTCGTCCTATCCCACCCTGCTCTCTCTCTCCCTCTCTCTTGGCCTGAGGACGTCCTGGGACTATACTTCTATTGTTGGGCGGAGTTACCTCTACCTGACAGTAGCAGCTTTATTCTAGTGCCGAGTGTGAGAACGCAGAGTGTCCAAACACCCAGCTGCAATTCTGCAAGGAGTGAGTGACGGTGACACCCCCCATGCACGGTTTGGCCCAAATAAAAGCCTGAATTTGATGTGGAGTTGTGTGATGTTTCGCGTGTGTTGGCAGATTCAAAAGGGTTTTTCTTCTCATATGGAAGTTATGAATCATTGTCCTGCCTAACGGGAAATAATATAGTAATTAGTGAGTGCCCAACATATACTGAACAGCAGATATGCATGTTAAGCCACAAAAATGACCCAGTATTGGTCCGAATGTTTACAGGTAGCTTTACTATACATGTAGGTTGGAAGGTTGAGTACCAAAAGGATTGAGTGCTGATTATTATATCTGAGCTCTCACCCGAATCCAACTTTTTGCTGCATGAGAATTTCAATCTCAGAGGATTTGGTGAGATCCTGAAACTTGGATGGATGTGAATGGGGAACCATCCTGAAATTGTATTATTGATGGAAATAATCAATGGATGGTAAAATATCAGGCTGTCCAAATATAATAATCTATATTGATATGTTAAGTTTAGATTGAGGCAGGCAAGTTGATTTGCCTACTGGCTTTTCAGTGGTAGGTGTAAGACTGCAAGATGGGGGTCAGAGCTGGAGCATTCAAGGGAAAACTAATGGTTTGGGGTCAAGTTTTAGTTGGGTTCTTAAGTTTATAAGGTTTTGAAACAGTTGGGTTATGTTAAAGCTTTCCAAGAGCACTATGGGTTGGCTAAAGAGACATCGCAGCAGAGCTGCTTGCTTTGAGGCTCCATTGTTGGATTAAAACTTCAAATTGAAATTGAGTAATCAGATAAGGGACGAGTCCCTGCTGACATTGAGCGCATGTAAACAGGCTTCTTTCATTGAAGAATCGGCGAGCCTTTAACTAGAGCCTAAAGCTCCCCCGTCTGGCTCAGAACCAGAAAGCCAAACATTAATGTGCTATATTTAATTTTACCTGCAAAAACTACCTAAAATTATTTGAAATGAAACTTTATTTAACCATATCATAATAAATACTGTAAGGACGTTGTGGTAGATTTTTGTTTCCTGCTAAAACAGGTTTAGCAACTCAACATTCCAGCAGCATTGAAGCTGCCATTCCACAGCCCTGAAACTTCTGTTTGCTGTGTGTCCAGTGTGGAAAACCTTTTGTAACACATTGTTCCCTTGAGTTTGAGACAATAGGTCATTTCATTCATGTTGTTGAGCAGACATATATGTGAATCGATCAACGTTTCTCCACCTTTTTTTCAGTCATGGCATCCTTTAAAAGTATGCAAAATCTTGAGGCACCCCAGTCAAAAATGTAAAAAGTGACGTGTGGCCCCTCCAAAATAGGGGTCTGGTATAAATTAAAAGGGGTGTCCCTGCACAAAAAAAAATAGGGTTCCCTCTTCATATCAGGAGTCCCCCTTTACATCAGGAGCCTACTTTACAGCAAACCCTCCCTCCTTTCACATCAGGGTCCCCCCTCTCACACTAGGAGCCCCCTCCTTTCACATCAGAGCCCCCCCTCTCACACTAGAATCCCTTCTACACATCAGAGCCCCCTCCTTTCACATTAAAGTCCCTCTCTCACATTAGAAGCCCCTCTTCACATCAGAGCCCCCTCCTTCCAATGTGAGAGGGGGACTCTGATGTGAAAGTCCCTCTTCACATCAGAGCTCCCTCCTTGCACCTCAAAATCCAACTTTACATTAGAAGTTTTCTCTTTACATCAGAAGCCCCTCTTCACATCAGAACCCCATTTTCCTATCGGAATCTCCTCTTGCACATCAGGAGCCTGCCTGCACCATGGAAATGCATGACGCTATGCAAACATTTTGAGGCACCCCAGGGAGCAACACACACTGGTAGAGAAAGGGTGGTATAGATTTAGCATTCAGTTGCTTCATGTAAGCCTCTTTTACACCAGTGGCTGACTTATAGCACGGCCTCTGGTGTGCACTGTGAAGGGGAGCGGTGCCGATGCAATGTAGTGATGCATCACACTTTACTTTCTTTTCCTTTTCAACTTTATTGAAATGTATCAAACATTTCATTTTTATTCAGCGTATTGGGATGTGGGTGTAGTGCATTACAACATGCATCGTAGGACTTAAGGCAAATTGCCTTGTCTTTGCATTGTGCCTGCGGCACAACGGGGCTGGTAGAAATGAGCCCTTAAGCTGGGCATACCTGGTAGATTTTGGTATGAAAGTTCATATGAAAAATCTTGACTGAGCATTTGATAATACCATCAGAGATTTGACGAATGTTTATTTGATTTTAAAGTAGTACTAAATCCTCAGTTTTTCTTCAAATACGTTTTGCTTCAATTCATTATTCTTTCCAAGGATGCCCATAAACACGTACATTTACAAAATGTGAATGGTGCAGCCTCTATTGTCCTCTGTGCAGCTTTCAGGAACTTCTTGTTGGGAAGTGTGCACTGTGATTCCCTCCTCAACACTACATGTCCCATCATGCCTTTTGACATCACGCATGTGTGCTGGCACCACCATCACCTCATTGCTATTCCTCTAGGCTGCCTGTGCATGTACAGCCAAGGCAGCGGTGGCAGGTATACCGGGAGCACGCACGTAAGGGTGGCTCCCACGGGACTATATAGGAGCTAGGAGCCACCCATACGATGGAAATCAATGCCACAGATTGGGAATGTTAGTCAAATGAGGACACAAAAATGAAGATGCTTCATAAAAAGCAGTAAACAATGTAAGTCCTGTCTTCAGCATGTCAATTAGCCAAACGTAAAATAGGGTTTAATATCGCTTTAACATTCGTTTCACTGTTAGAGTTTAATTTGTTTGGGGGGAAAAAAATTCCATCCTTCTCTTTTGATTTTTTTTTCTTCATTACGGTTGAATCAATCATGGCTTTGACCCCATTAGAAAATCAAACGAGCATTCCAAAAACAAATTTTTCAGATGAAATTCTACTGGCGTATGGCTGGCTTTAGTTCAGTTTTCATGCAATCCAAAGCTCTTCAAGGCTGGTGTTTCTTAGCTAAGCAGATATTTCTCCATACATAAATAGTTTTCAAGCACTTTACCGTTAGAGAGCTTGTTTTGAGAACACTTTGCCGTGATTCTTGCTGTTTTCCTTCTCCTGAAGCGTGTACAGCTTGTCAATGTACCGAGTATTTGCACAGCTGAGTAGAAGATAAGCCACGTATTCCGATGACAGAAGTGCTGCACATTTCTCCATCAGGTGCAGCCTGCAGTGAATAATAAGATTTGCTGCCTACATGAGAATGACACTATATCCATATCATGATTCTGTTTATAGATGGCAATGTCCAAGTAACTCTTATTTTCAAGACTGGAATTAGAGGAAGAAGTAAATTCCACCGAAAGACTAATATACGTATTTAAAACTCCGTGTCCACATGACGGATAAGAATTCTGTGTTCTTGCATCCGCAATCATTTGATTCTGGAAGATTGCCTGGTGTTCTATTGCTAATAATGGTGGTTTTTTTTTTTTTTGTGCTTATTTTCAGCTATTTTGACTTTCAGTTATTTTGCACATGCCAACGAGTTCAAAGGACCGGTAATGCACTTTTTAAAATAGAAATGTGTTCTATTGAGCAATTCAGTGGCTCGTGAGCCACGCGTAGCTCTCTGCTTCTCTTTCTTTTGAACAGCGAACGTCAATCTTGAAGGGTGGTAATGACTTTTTCTGGCTTTTATTCCTTGAATAAAAATACTGAAGGAAAGAAAACAACAGTGAATGTAGCTATGTAGGTCATTAAAGGACTCCTGGAAGTAGAAAGCACTGTAAAAGTGAAAGTATATCTAAATTCAAAACTTTTTTCTATTTTTGATAAAGTAAATAATAGGTAAAACCACTCAGGTTTTTGTGTTTTTTTTTGTGTCATTTGCGTCTCATTCTGGAAATTTCCCTTAACTTCCCCTAAAGTGTATTTCCACTTTTGCAGTCCAGTTTGAGAAAACCTCTCTATATGCTTGTTGTGTGTTTTCATTCACACAGCATACTAAACAATAATTAAAAAATATATATTTCTTACCTTTTTTAGATGTTTTGTTACACCATGCAAGATGGCTGATGCTGTGGGGGTTTTTTGAGCACCTTCACCGTGATCTGTCCTTGTAGAAAGGCTTAGGACTGAAATTTGAGGATTGTGTTTCTCTCAATAACTTTATTAACATACAATGGAGAATGCAGGCTTGTAATCCTTTAACCTAGTGGTCTCAAACTCCGTTCTTTCAGGGCCAAGTGGACAAATGTTCTTCTTCCGTGGGGCTACTTGCCAAATTTCATACTTCAATATTAGCATTTTCGTGCAGCAGGAATCCCTAATCTGGTGTTTACAAGCGGCAGCTTAACCTGATCACGTTAATGATCAGGTGACAGCTGCTGCATGTAAACGCCTGCACACTGCATGTAATGGTACGTGATATGATTACATACAGTTAGAAAACGGTCACTCTCACTAGTCGCATTGATCGTGCATCCAGGGAGAGTGATTCATTCCTAACCTCATGTAATCGTATTACATGCGCTGTTTTGGCGTTTACATGCAGCGGCTGTCGCCTGATCATTAACTTGAACTGGTGGCAGCTGCCGCTTGTAAACACCAGAATAGGGATTCCTACTGCAGGAAAACGCAAATTCCTGACACAGAAATCCCTAAACACACCTTAGCTTGCAGGTATGAATGGGGTCTAATACACGCATACATTCACACACACAAATACAATGAACAAACTTTCCACCTTCACAACTGCTCCCAACATTACAGAGGAGGAGAAGCAAGTAGGAATTTTAACCCTTAAAAAGTCAAGAAATCCTAACCCAAGTAAAAGCAACTGCCACCATTTTATTTTACAGGGTCTTTGCTTTCAGGAAATATATCCTTCTGTGGGGTGAATTAATTTTTAGGCCTAACATGTGCAAAAAAAAACACCCTGGTAGTGAAAGGGTTAAAGTGCATTTTCACTTTTGCAGTCAAATTTTGAGAAACTCCCACATTATGTTTATGTGTTCCCTTTCACACAACATAACGAAAAAAATAATTAAAAAAAAAAAAATATATCATACCTTTTTAGATGTTTTGTTGCAGCAGGCAACATGTCTGATTCCAGGTTTTCTCAATACCTGCATAGTGATCTATCTTTATACAAAGACTTAGGACCGAAATTGTAGGTTTGTGTTTCTCTCATTAACTTCATTAACATACAATGCACAAGCCAGGGTTGTAATTATTTAACCCTTTTGTTAGGACAAGCAGTGTTCATGTCTACTTTACAGATTATATTGAACAAACCCCTCAGTGCCCCTCCTAAGTAGACATTTTAACCCTTAAAAAGCCAAGTAGCCCTAACTCAAGTAAAACAGTGTAAACTGCAAGAAGCATTTAAATATGTTTTAGCTAATGTTATGTAAATGGGAACATGTAACAAATTTAAAGTAATTGTTATCCCAATTTGGCTGCGAAAGTGGAAATACACTTTAAATTAATTAATTATTTAGACCCTTAATTTCCTATGATATCATTTGAATGGAATAAGTCTGTCAGAGGAGAGTGATGCTAGGACACATATTATAATGGGCAAGCGCTGTTTAGAAAAAGTAATTATAGAGGCTGTTCTACATGATTGCTATGGCAGGAGTGTTGAGGATTTAATGTTGTAATGCCTATATGGTGACTTTAGTTTTGCTCTGCTCTGGGAGTCTATGTACAGCACAGTAGAGAGTGTGTGTGTGTGTGTGTATAGATAGATAGATAGATAGATAGATATTCAGTACATATCTGCAATACATACACGTTTTCCCCATGTTTTATCCCTTTCAAGAATTCATGTCTATGCAGCAGGATTTCCAAAATGAAATCGGCTTGTTTTGTAGTCTGCACATCTCACTGCCATCTAGTGGCTATGCTAATTTATACATATACAGCCATGGAACTAAAGGGAGATTATTTTTAATGAGAACATATCGTGAGTTATTATGCCAATGTTTACCTTAAAGTAATTGATAATATGACTGTGATTGCTGAAACATATTTTTGCAATATAGATATTTGTAGATTTGCCATTGGAAAGCAGGTAGATTAGCCAATGAAGTAGAGCAGCTTTACAGCTATTGAGATAATACACTGCTCGCCCCATAAAAAAAAGTCACCACCTGGATTTAGCGAAGCAAATAGGTCAGAGCCTTCCATTATTACTGTAGTGGTTATTATGTTTCAGCTGTCAACATGTTATTTAAACCTAACTGATTGAACAAGTAGCTTCTCATTTCTTCAACAACCATGTCGGAAGACATATACTGTGTTTATGGAAAAGATGTAAGATCCCATTTACACCGGGGCAGATGCGTTTCAGCGCAAATTTTTAAAAGGGCGATTTTTGAGTGTTTTTGTTTGCGTTTCAGCGCTGAACCGCAAATAAAAACACGCTGATCAGCTTGTTTCCCTTTAAATCTGTATGGATCAGGGAGCATTTCGGGCGGCAGGTGGTTCGAATAGCGCGGAGCCGCATGAACGGTCCCCGTAGGAATGTATAGGATCATTCATGTCGGTGGTTCAGCGCAGACAAATCCGTGTGATCAAACCGCCCTGGTGTGAACGGGGCCTTGCTGTGTTTCAGAAGGGTGAAATTACTGGCCTCCATCAAGCAAAGAAAACCACAAAGGAAATTGCTGAAACGACTAAAATTGGGTTAAGAATTGTCCAATGCATCATTAAAACCTGGAAGGATAGTGGAACCATCATCTTCCAGAAAGAAATGTAGTCAGGAAAAAATCTTGAATGTACGTGATCAGAGATCAGTTAAAACGTTTGGTGAAATCAAATCATAAAAAATCAACAGTAGAACTCACGGCTATGTTTAATAGTGCAAGTAAAATCATTTCCACACATACAATGAGAAGAGAACTCCGAGGATTGGGACTAAACAGCTGCGTAGCCTTAAGAAAAACCACTCATCAGTGAGACTTAATCGGTAAAAAAAGGCTTCAGTTTTCTAGTGAGTATAAAAATTGGATTCCTGAGCAATGGAAAAAGGTCATGTCGCCTGATGAATCCAGATTTATTCTGTTCCAGAGTGATGGGCGGATCATGGTAAGAAGAGAGGCAGATGAAGTCATGCACCCATCATGCCTAGTGCCTACCATACAAGCCTGTGGGGGCAATGTTATGATCTGGGGTTGCCTCAGTTGGTCAAGTCTAGGTTTAGCAACATTGTGTACCCAAAAAATGAGAAAAATGAGGTCAGCTGCCTACCTGAATATACTGATTGAACAGATTTATCCATCAGTAGATTTTTTTTTTTCTTCCCTGATGGCACATTGGGCATATTCCAAGATCATAATGCCAGGATTCATTGGGCTCCAATTGTAAAAGGGTGGTTCAGGGAGCATGATAACTCATTTTGACACATGGATTGGCCACCACAGAGTCCAGATCTAACCACATTGAGAATCTTTGGGATGTGCTGAGGAAGACTTTATGCAGTGGTCTGACTCTCCTATCATCACTACCAGATCTTGGTAAAAATGAATGCAACTCTGGATGAAAATACATGTTGTGACATTGGTTAAGTTTATTGAAATGATGCCAGGGCAAATGTGTGCCATAATCATGCCTAAAGTCTGTCCAATGAAATATTAGAGTGCATGACCTTTTTTTTTTTTTTTTGGGCCAGGCAGTGCATATTGCCCACTTAGGGAGTGCATTGGTTTCAATAGTTTGGCCAAACCATAGACTTGCATTGCAAAGGAGCAGTATAGTACAACCACTGTGTAACATTGTATCACCTTGTTTAAAAATTAAATGCTGTTTTTTAAAAAGTATTACTAACGTTGTGATGTCATCTCATTGCTCACGAAGGCTATATTGTGGCTTTAGTTACAGATTGCATAGCCTATGTTCCTGAAGTGAGACTCCATGGCCCTGATTCCTCAAGCTTCAGTGGCACTTAAGATGTGCGGCATAGCTTATTCTTATTTGCTCCCTTTTCTCCTAGCTATGTCATTGAATGTTTTTGTTATATCGGTCTATATTCTATAAAGGCAAAAAATACCTGTTGGGTTTGCCAGAAATATATGCTAATACCTTCGGTGCTGTCTGCTTTGCATAAGGAAGAGTCATGAAGATGGGGAAGAGATGAGGAAAGGTCTGTGTTCTTTGTTATTCGTCAGTAATTAAGTAGGCAGGGATGGCACCAAGTGCTTTGAACTTCAGAGCAGAAAATACACTGAAGGGAATTTATCGAAACTGGAGCAGTTGCCCATGGCAACCAATCAGCATCTCTCTTGGGATGCTAAAATGAGAGAGAGAAGCTGATTGGCTGCAGTGCAAATCTGCTCCAGATTTTGTCTGCGCCAGTTTTGATAGATTCCCCCCAGTGTGTTGTCATGTAAAAAAGGAAGGTAGTTTCAAACCATATTTCTTGCACATCTACAGGTATTTTTCTGTGCTGTCAATGTTTTTAATGGCATAAAACACGGGAACATGTGCATGTATTTCATAGATGTGCAATTTTTTTTTTTAAATTAATTATTATACAGTACATAATTTACATTGCGGCAACAGTTTGCACAGCTCGATCAAATATAAAGGAAGACCATACAGTTACAGAACAATTCAGAACAAGAGGGTTAGGAGGGCCTTGCTCGTGAGAGCTCACAGTCTGAAAGGGAAGGGCAAGTGATACAGAAAGGTAATAACTGTGTTGGGATGAGTTGATGGAAAAAGTAAAATTTCATTTGTCAGGCTTCCATGAAGAGATGTGTTTTCAGAGACCGCAAAAAAGGCAGACAAAGTAGGAGATAGCCTAATGCAATTTTTTTAAGTCTCTCCTCAGTGCTAAATAAACACAGACCAGGGATGTCCATTAATACTGGGCAACACCCTTGGTTTTTAGCTTTAAAAGGATTACTAGGACATTAACCTGCTGTATGCTTTTATTATATATTTATTATATATGTAATAACCTGATCCTCTGCTCATGAGAGATAATAGGGCTCTATTATAGCAGTAGTTTTCATGCATTCCTTACTCGGCTCGCCACCATCAGCCTCCTAATGTGCCCGAAAAGTCTTCGTTAGGACCTTCCATTGCATTTAAATCATTGCATATCTCCAGCTCTTATTACCTATAAAAAATATGAAATTGCCCATTTCCCTAATCTACCTCTGATGTTCTGTTTATTTGTTTGTCTTTTCCCATTGTGTTGTGCTCTGCTGCAGTGGCCACTCATTACTTAAAAGGGTATTTATATCGTGACTTGCAGCTCGGTGCTAAACACAAAAATTGCTTTTGCCTCATTTGGATGCAGCCGGTGTCGGAGTGACTCGGAAGCAGCAAAGATAAGACATCCGAGCTTTGTTTTTGTATTTTTTACTCCTTTTTTTTTATTTATTATTATTATTACCGAGCAGCTTCATAGCATGTGAGATTGCTGAAAGGTATATTTGCTTCAGGGGAACATACACTTTACTGTTCTTCAAAAGGCACTCTGCTGTTTGACATTCATATGCCATTCTATCAGGGAACGCACTTCTCTGATTTTCCATCTTCGTACTGACTCTAGAAACATACGCAGCCTTTGATCACCACAAAATGTCTTAAAAACTTAATTGGTTCCATTTTCTGTAAGTAGAAGAAAAGAGAATTGAAATGCCTTATAAAATGGGGTTAGAACAATATGGATAACAAAAAAATTAATTACAATACTTAGTTAAGAAAAAACAAACCCAATATGCTTTTATTTAATATAGAAGAAACCCAAGCTGATCGCTGCTAAATAAGTATAGCTGTGGGGTCTGCGAAGACCCTTAGCTGCTTCATTTGCTTTTTAGTGTGTTTTTAATCAAGGTTGGCTGCCCAGTGTGTCCTCGTAAACCGTGAGAGCTTGTTATTATGGTTTTACGATTTTAGTGATGCATCACATCACTTGACTCCACAGCACTCGCTTTGCCTTGGTAAAAAGACACAGTATTTGTTGTTTGGATGTTTTATAATTATTGTTGTCAGACTTTTTTTCCCCTCTGGGTGGCCTTAAATCTTCTCATTTGCTTGTTTGTTAAGTACAATAGATAAAAGGAAGCTGAATTTTTTAAAAAAAACCTTGCTACCTAAAATGAACCTGTGCCCTGGCCATGCTGGGCAAGGCAGCAACTTTTTATTTTGAAAGTTTTAGTTTCCATTTTAATAAAGTAGTACACAGTTGCATCAGATGTTCCTGGACAACAAAACCAGGGCGAGTAAGTACAGAGACAAGACAATGAGAAACATACAGGCAAGCACTCATACACACAATCGTATACTATACTCCCTCCCCCTCAACCCATTATTACTATACAGGATTTATATAGCGCCAACAGTTTTACAAAGGAAATTTATTCATTAATACAAAGCCTGCCGTGATTGACTCCACGCGGTATATTGTATGTAGGCGATTTTCGGGGGAAGTTTTATGGTCTCAAAACCCGTCTTATACGCCAGCAAATACGGTATTAATTTAGGTTTACACAGCCAAATACAGCAAGGTGAGCCAGGAGGGGAGAGAGAGAGGAGCGACCGCCAGGAAAGAGAGAGCAAAGAAAGACAGCCAGGAGAAAAAGTAAGGAATGACAGCCAGGAGAGAGCGAGGATAGACAGCCAGGAGGATGAGCAGGGAGGGACAGCCAGGAGGATGAGCAAGGAGAGCCAAGGGAGGTTTTTTTTTTTCGTTGGTAGATCTCATGTAGCTTGTCGTTTTGAAAAGTAGATCTTAACACAAAAATTGTGGGCACCCCTGACCTAAACGCTTGCATCATACCAAAAATATAATCATCAATTTAAGGTGAAATTCCCTTTTAAATTCCCTTTTAAGGCCTGTTTTATACTGCCGCGTTCTTACTACTGGGCTGCATAATGGATCTAATGAAATGACCTTGTTAGTAAATCTGAATAGGTTCAGCTTCACTTCCCTGGAAATAGTTTGTGCTACATTGTTAGCCGTTTCTATCTGAAGCTCACACATCGTTTTATTGATTTATTTACTTATCTTTAGGTGTCTGTTTGGTTTATTTGTGAATAAATACACCGGGTTGAATTTATCAAAACTGGAGCCGACAAAATCTGGAGCAGTTGCCCAATGCAACCAATCAGCTTCTCTCTTCAGTTTGTTCAGTTAAAAGATTTGAAAATGAGAGAGAGAAGCTGGTTGCAATGCACAGCTGCTCCAGGTTTTGATCAATTCCCCTCACTGTATACTGACATGATAATAGAAAGATATGGCCTATGATGTTCTCGGGCTTTACCATGTTTGTGTTTTCCTGCAGAATATCGTGGCAGTCGGTGCAGGATTTTGCGATGGGCTTGAGTGTGGAGACAACACCAAAGCTGCAGTTATTCGTTTAGGACTAATGGAAATGATTGCATTCGCCAAAATCTTCTGTAAAGGCCGCGTGTCGACCGCCACATTCCTTGAAAGCTGCGGAGTTGCTGATCTCATTACGACTTGTTACGGAGGACGCAACAGGAAAGTTGCTGAGGCATTTGTGAAAACTGGCCAGGTATTTTCAGCAGCCATTTTGACTATGAATTTAAAGCTGTGGACCATTTACACCTAAAGTAGTAGTAGTAGTAAACTAGCAAACCTTTTTTATAAGGAATCCAGATCAAACAAATATACATTGCCCAGCAAAGCATTTCTTGATATTTTCCCCCAAGCACTTACAGTCGTCATGTTTCCAAACTGCTTGCTCCAGCTCTATTAGATCTACTTCCCTGAACTTCCTTTACAGTTTTTAACTTTTTTTTTTACACTTAATGTTATTGCTATCACATAGGGGGGTTATCACATAGGGGGATAACAATCTCCCTATATACAGTAATAGCAAAGGCACACTGACAGGTCCTCTTTATGGAGACATCAGGGGTCTCTAAGACCCCTAATGTCACCTGGGGACCCCAAAAGAAGCTGATGAAGCAGAGATCTGCTTCATCAGCTTCTTCTCTCTGGCTTTATCAGCCAGAGGAATGACAGGTGAATGCGGAAGTGATGTAATACACATCACTTCTGCATTCACAGTACGGAGGGAGATCAGCAAGGAGGAAGATGCTGTTCTCCCTCTCATCTTCCCCCTGACACCCTCCTGAGCCGGTCCCGGGCAGCGGATCCCGGGATTGAAGGTTAAGGTGCAGGAGGGGGGGGTGGCGGGACAGCAACGGGCCAGAGATGGTGGCACTAGAGGGGGGGGGGGGGCGGGCGCTTGCAGGCAGCACATACAAGCGATCGGCAGGCTATAGAGCCGCTGATCGCTTATATGTGAAACAACCGGTAACGGCTGTTTACAATGGACGGGTTTTTTCTGCCCGTGCGCGCACCCAACGAGCAGAAAAAAGTCCTCTATTTACGGCAACCCGCCAATGTGAGTTTGCCATCCGTCCGTTTCTTCACAGCGGGCGGACGGCAAGCGGTTAAACTCAAAATATTTTTAAGCTGTTTCAAATGCTGATTGAGTTGCTTACAATGAAAGCTGTTCTTTGAGGTTTAAAAGTTTTTTAGTTTCCTGCAGAATCAGCTGCATCCCTGAACACTGGCTCTGATATCCTGTTTGGCTATCTTGCAGGGTCCTATGGAGCCACCCTTGGAGGCTCCATAGAAGGCTGTGTGCGTCTCCACAGCATAGCAAGCCATTCCACTCCCCTGCTCCTTTTTGCTGTCTCATTTCTTATCCCTTCTCCAAGCTAGTAGATGGACAGCTGCTGGGGACTGCTATCTCCCTTGTGATCTTGTACTGGATAGGAAGTTCAGGGAATGGCCACAATGGAATATGGCCACAAGATGGAGCTGAGGAGCATCAAAAATACTTATTTTTTATGCTTCTAAGTGCTATCTAATGGTCATAATGCAGTAATAAATTATACTAAGAACATACGTTTTTGCCTTTATTCGCACAGAGTGAATGATTTTGCAGATTTAGCTATAATTTCGCGCTGAATTTGCTAGAGGGCCAGACCATTATAAATAGGGAAGCAGGTTGTTTACCACAACAGTAGAAGTGATTATTTTCTGAAGATACGGGTAAACAACACGATTTAACAGCCTTTGAACGTGGGATGATTGTTGGCGCTCGGAGCCATGGAGCGAGTATCAGCAAAACAGCAGAATTTGTTAAATGTTCAAGAGTAGCTGTTGTTAAAGTGTTTAAAGACTGGACTGTCAGACGAAAATCTGGGTCTGAACGTGCGAATTGTGGCCGTCAGCGACTAGTCAATGTTAGGGCAGAACGGAGAGTGGCAAGACTGGTACAAGACAAAAGAAGGGCAACAGTGCAGTGTCAGATTCCTCGCATCACCTTTCAACATCTCGCGGAGTTGATGGATTACTAATAAGTATCTTTTAATAAATTCTGTTTCCACAGAAGCAGGGTCCTATGTATTTGCTGAATTGAATAAAGCCTTTAAAATGTTGCCTGGGTTTGTCAGAACCCCCCTGTATTCTGTGTTTGTAAACTCACAGCTTGCTGCACACAATCATTTTGCATAGCTCTGCATGTGTTACCCAACTGTGTATTGCTACTGGAGAGATTCATCTACCGTGTGCAGTCACTGCAATATCTCCCCCGGGATGACACATTTGTTTGGCTGAGGTGTATCAAAGCCTTCCAGCTGACAAGTTTGTAGAGAAAGGAACAGCCCTTGGTAACATGAACCAATAATTTTCTTCATGTTCAGTTCTATTTCTACATTTTATATTTAAATGTATACAGAAACTTTTTATTGTGAGCGCCTGCAATTGTAATAACGTGTGTTCTTTGCTGCAGAGTATTGAAGAACTCGAGAAGGAGATGCTTAATGGCCAGAAACTTCAGGGCCCTCAGACCTCCGCAGAAGTCTACCGCATCCTCCAGCAGAAAGGCATGGTAGACAAGTGAGTGCTTTTTCACTTTTATTAGTCGAACTTTCAGCAAATAGAGATGGCACTCTATACAAAGGACTGTGTGGTGTTTCTTTTGTGTTTACCCGATAAAAGAAAGCATTTTAAAAACCCGAGTTCTGAATAGCTCATACAAATGAAACATAGCTGGAGAGCAGGCATTGTTACAGATAAAATATTGCTTTCATTATCATGAAAGTGGGTCGTGAACGATGATGACCGTGACTTGCCAGAGGGCCTGTTCACATGGCAGTTCAGGACTCCCACCTTCCCAAATAATCTTCTAAAGGAACGGAGGACAGGCAGGTGCCGCGTATGGTAGAATAGAGCACTGTAATCTTTGCTAAAATGTCATCTCTGTCCCCACCAATGTAAAAAAGTTACAAAAAAGCTGGACACACTGCACCCTTTTCTATTGTGATTTGTATAAAGCTTTGTAGGAACATATAATATGTATTTACAAAGAAACCTTCATGGGGGTGGTGGCGAGGCAGGTTACAACCTAAACCATCATTCACTCTTCTGCCTAATTAGACCGAGCCTGGGTAAAGTCTAAGCAGCATGGTCTAGGACAGGGGTACTCCAACTGTGGGGAAACAGACGTTTCTGGGAGTCATGTTTGTGGATTTCTTGTAATGTCTCATGGGACTTGTAGTTCCACAAGAGTCCTGAAGTTGCCTACCCCTGGTCTAGAAAGTAGATGTAGGCATTGAAGCACCGTCAACGCAGCAGTTGAAAATCAAATCAATAGGAAAAAATTGCAGAAAATTCAAAAATGGCTTGGCCAGCTGATTTGAAAAATGTTCCGGAGGGCTTGGCAGCGAAAGGGTTAAAATAGTCTAGATACAACTTTAATCCATTAGGATCAGGGGGCGTTCAAGTAGAGTAGCCAGCGTGCTTCAGGAATCCAAAACACGCCCCCTCAGGGTTTAATGAGCGCATTCAGGTATGTGGACTACAATCCCTGCAGCTTGAAAGTTGTATTGAGTTGTGTGATGGGAGGATTTAGGCTTGTCAGTAGCTGGTATGGCAGCCCACCCCTGGTCTAGAACATTGCTATGGAAGCAATACCGACAGAAAGATAATGATTTTCCCAGCTGCAGGTATTCATAAGCCATGATGGGTAAGTCAAGGAAAGCTTGTATGTCAAACAAACTCCTAGCAGACAAACAAACTCATAGCAGACAATGAGCAGAGTAAAGAAACAGCCATGCAGGACATGTCTGGAAAGTAATGAATAGTGAGGATTGTAGTATAGAAACGCATCCAAACAAGGGCTGAGGCATGGCTCCTGAGGATTCTACATTATATCATTGCATGGTACTGCATATGCTCAATATGTGTGGCTGTTTAATCTAACACAGAGCATATCATAAGATGCTGGTACAGAGGAGATGTCCTCCGCAACAGAGAGTTACTGATGACTTTTCAGCTCCCTGTGAATTGTAGACTTACATGAAAACACCTCATACAAAGGTTAAATAGAAACGCACGCAGTGCAGGTCAGTGGGGACTGCCATTCAGCTCAGTACAAAGTCATCCTATATCAGTAGTCTGCCTAACTACAAAGTCACATCTGTGGTCTACCAAACCAGTCTAAAACACGTCATAGAAATGAAGTGCACACTCTCAAAGTGCTTCTAATACAAATGCAGCTCAACATCCACAGAAAAAATAACGAAGCATGCGCTGCGGCTTTAAACAGACAGCATTTTCTCTTAATTCCACATGATAGCCATAGATCTCAATCATAAAGTACAAAAACATTTTGTATTGTACTCGCAAAGCTGGGAGATGACTATAAGAAGCAGGGAGACAGGAAAGTTAATAAATGCACATGAGTATTCAGCCCGAACCTGAGCTCCTCAAGAAGTGCCATGGGCCACCCCCAATCAGCTGCAGACCAGGGCGTTCCTCACCTAACAGCTGTGCCCAAACAGAGGGGCAGGGTGCTTGTGCTTACAATATTGAACTTTATATGGCCATATAAGGTCAATCTCTTTGACCAAATGTGGCCATATAAGGTCAGTGACATCACTGCATTTTGTTTACGTGCAGCTGCGGTGGGGAATCCTCAGGTTGCAGCTGATTGGGCCGTGTTGGAAGGAGTTCAGATTCGGATAGGGTTTGGTCAAAACATGAGCTCAGTCCTGGAGTACAGTATATGTTTCCTTGCAGTATGGGAACCACAGAAGATGCATATTTTCATCTGCTTAGTTCACATTCTACCATTGTGAAGAACCAGCTGTATGTGTTGTATTTAGTGTGGTTAGTGTGACATCATCTGAACAACCCCTTTCACCACAGTGATGACTCCCCTTCTCTGCTATACAAGTCTGTGTGATAAAGCTTGTGCTGAGGCTTGTGGCTGTTACTCAGCTATGCCAGCACAGGGCTCTGCAGTCTGAGGGCTGAAGAAAATATATTTAATAGAATTTCCTAACAAAGATCTTTCACAAATCTTAACACGTGGGGCTATAAAGAGATCTAAAAAGGTGTGAGACCTCAGTAGGGCCATAATGAGAAAACAAAATCCTTTTCATTTTTTTTTTTCTGATTTATATTTGTTTCTTTCGCCTCCAGATTTCCACTTTTCACTGCTGTTTATCGAATTTGTTATGAGAAGAAACCTGTGGAAGAAGTAATTTCTTGCTTACAGAGTCACCCAGAACATATGTAACTTGGGGACAAATGTCTTCAACGTGACAAGTCGTTTTTGTTTTGTTCTTGTTTATGCTGCAGAATCCTGGAGGAAATGCTCTACTAACGCACAAAGCCATGAATGTGTAAAGTATGTTTAATATCATTTGCTTTGGTTCTGGTTGCTGTCTGGTACACTCGTGGATGCACAAATATTTCCATTCCCCTTTTTTTCGTAATGGCCAATCGTGGACATCTGTGGAATCTGTGAGAGAGAATGTTGTGGGCGAATGTTTAATCATGACATAAAAGGCTGATTATATGTCAGTCCAGCAAATGCTGTAAGTGGTATTACTATGGGCAGCTAAGGCCTGTACTAAGGGCAGAAGCCTGTATCAAGGAACAACTTGGGTTCAAATTTGTATAGACCCTTGCAGTGGGGCAACCCCCAGACTGCAAGGATCAAGTGCTCGTTTTTGCCTTGGGTCAAAAATAACCACATTATACTCGCCTGATTCTATAAGCTGGCTGGCTGCGACACTGCTGCCTTCAGCCACTCATCCTATGCTGCAGCGATGGTATGTTCCTCGGCATCCTCACATCCTATACAATGTAATGACTCGGAGGACCTTAGACTTCTGGAGAGGTGGGGGGAGGCTCCAGGCCTGGTCTAAGAGGCAGTCGGCTTGGAGGATCAGGTGAGTATATCTTTTTTGTCTTTCCCTAGGCAAAAGCAAGCACCTAACCCTTGGACTGTGGGGGTAGCCCCACTGTAGGCATTAATACAAATTTTAACCAGAGTTCTGCTTTAAGGGAAGAGGCCTGTACTATGGGGAAAGGCCTGTATTAAGGAGAGAGGCCTGTTTTAGGCCCTTTTCACACAGGTGGCATCCATTCCGATCAGCATGGATCCCTTGCTGATCGGAGCAGTACAGAACAGATGTCACTCTTGTGACATCCATGTCTGTCCAGTTTCCTCTCCATCTTGTGATGGAGGAATAAACTGAACTAACCGGACCCATGTTAGGTCTATGGGGAGTCGCATGTAAGCAAACAAGTGTCTGTTTACATCGGATTACCTCTGATCCACCCTGTTGTTTTTGGTTTTATTTGTGGACCTAGATGGACTTTGATGTAAACGCAGGTCCATATAGATCCGGCTGCCCATAGACTAGAATTGAGCTTCTGATCAGTTCCACCTGGAAAAAACTGACCAACGACCCTGACCGGAACACCGTGTGAAAGGAGCCTTAAGGGAAGGTGCCTTAGCTGACAGCCTGCAGAATGTTATTCTCATACAGCTCATGACTGGAAGTATACTACTTTCTCTGAAAGGGAGTGAATCTTTATAATCTATTTGTATGCCATTACCTACATGCTGCTTTCATTGTAAGGCTGGCCGCCTTGTGCTCCGAGGTACCAGCTAGACACTGTTACACAGTGCAATTATATCAGTTGTTTATTATATCAGCTTGGTGTTGTCACCTTTGGTTACTACAAGGTAAATGATTTCATATTTTTGATAGCTTTTTTTTTTTTACCCCACTTGTTACATTAGGCAAATCCTTTCTACTAGAAGGGCAGCTTATGTGGTATTCCTATTTTATGTGTGCATCTTTTAAACATGTATCCTCTATTGTAATGGTTTTAGCATTGATGCATATTTTAAAAAGTTACTACTGTTCGGTGCTTTGCAATGGGGGAATTCTAATACTGTGCCATTCCGCAATTTATTAGGCAGCACATGCTGTATATTGTAAAAGAGATTTACCGTCACACTAATAAACCATTCAACAACTATTTCGTCAGTGTGAAAAGAAAAAAAAATGTCTTACCTTTTTATGCGTCTTAGCTAATATTCCTTCAGATTCCTGATCTTGTCTATAAATGGGGTGAAATCTTTTTACAATTAGTCCCCCAATGGGTTGTCCAAAATGTTCCCATATTTCCTCTTCCAGACTGTCTGTCATTATTTTAGATGTAAACATTGAAGCACCACACTAATGAAAATAGTCCGGATACAACTTTATTCCACTTGACTCAAAGGATTACACCGCTTCCAAAGGGAAACCACAGTTCCTTAGTCATCACAATACAAGATATGCATCCAATAGAATCATAGTTATTATTCCCTAAACTGTGGTTTCCCTTTAAATACTGTTTACCCTTTAATGCAGACAGACAAGATTAAATGCACCTGATCTTGTGTATGTGTGCAGCCTACCCAGGTCAACCCCTAACTCTACAATTAAGCCCCGGATGGGGTGAAACACGTTACAGGGGTGGACCTGAGGGGGGATTTTGTGTAACTGTGAATTCCATAAAAAAGTTTCCAGCGACATATGGAGTGCGGCCGGATGTTTTATTGTTTATTCCACTAGAGTCAGAGGACAATTGAGTAAAATAGCCAATGTGTTTTGGGGGTCCAAAAACATCCCGTTCATCAACGCTTATTGTGGACCTGTACCCATATCTTTTAAAATAACAGCAAACACACCTTTAGAAATGTTTAGTAATGACAATCTACAAACATATACTTCTAGATAATTGCCGGCTTTGTATTCTTTGCATACATTGTTTCTCTTTTCTTTCCCAGTCTTCTGGCAGTGGCCATGTTTACTAAAGGCAGATTACTAGCTCTCCTATTACTTCCTGATTTCTGGCACATGTGGCTAGGACATGTGACCATGCACATCATCTCATGAGGAAAATTCCCTGAGATCTCCTGAGATTACAGATGAGATTTTCCAGCAATGCTCTGCTGATGACAGGACAATCCCAGTGTGCGTTGCGTTGGCAAACTGCATAATTTTGCCCTTTCAAAGCAGGAAGTGAATGCTCTGCAAGTGTGTTTTCATAATCACAGCATTTTACACCTGACATGTCTACGAAATTAATAATCATCATACATAGAGGGCTGTATTGGTAGAATTTTTGGGTGGAAAGGTCCACTTTAATGAGAGAAATCCTGTATATGGACTACAATCCCTGCAGCTTGAAATTTTGTAGTGAGTTGTGATGGGAGGACTTCAGGCTTGTCAGCAGCTAGTTTGGCAGCCTATCATCATCTTACCAGTCCTAATAGGTACCAGTATAACAGTATAAAGATGTGAACAGTTTGCTTTTACTTTACATGTGTTAATATATAAAGCAGGCAATGCTTGAATGTTGTAACCTCACCATGCACATAGAGGGACGCACACACGACACCAGGAAGTGGTGCCATTACCACATATGATTGTACACTGGAGTTCCCTTGTGCTGGGTAGTAGCACATGCTTAGGTGTTTTTTTTAAATCATTTTACTAAAGAAAAACATAATTGTTTGGACAATGAAGAATTTCCCCTTTTCTATACAGTAACGGGGGCATTAGATGTAAAGGCATCTGCAGGTGCCCTTGCTCCCGTGAAGTGAGAATAACTGCTGTATATTGTCCTTATTTAAAGCAAAACTACGGGCACAAATTTTATTAACGCTTGTGAGTGTTCCTTTTAAATAAGGTGTCAATAGTAGAAGGTAAGTTTGTCTCCTGTGGGGTGTTTGTGGTGGGGGGGGGCTATTTTTATTGTAAAAATGTAAGAGAATCTGTTCCAGGTTGCACTACACAGCACTTCTGTGGACAATCATTGAGGGGAATTCTGCAAAACTGGAGCAGTTGTCCATGGCAACCAATCAGCTTCCATCTTTAATTTTCAAAGCTTAACTGAACAAACTAAAGAGAGAAGCTGATTGGTTACTATGAGCAATTGCTTCAGATTCTGCCTGCTCCAGTTTTGCAGAATTCCCCACATTGTGTGATATTTGCACTTCTCCGCACAGTTTTCCTTCGGGACATGGTTGTGGTGGAATTTTGAAGTTGAGCTGATATTATGAATTTTTGCACATAATATGATTTACTGCATATTAAATGTTTTTCATATCTGTATAATTATAGTGTTGGCATAGGGAGAGGGGAGCACTGTTTGTTGTTTTTCCTAGCTACATATGGATAGCTAGGAAAAACATAATTTTGTATTTATATAAAAATGGCAAACCACAAATAATATAAGCTAGCTACAACTAGTGAAATGTTTCCTGATTTTTTTTATTTTATTTAAGTTTGTTTATTTTTGCATGCAAAACATGGACTCGAGGTATAGTTACTGACAAGATTATCGGCTTATCATCTGACACATGAAAGTATAACTAAAGCCAAAAGTTGTATTTTCGGTTTGGATAGAGTAGGGATAATTAAAATCCCTGTCAGTTTTTTTTACTATCAATGTCCCAATGGGGAGTTTCTCTTCGCTTCCTGTCCGGTAGCCAAAACAGGAAGAAAGAGAATCTACAGTCTCCAAAGTGAGGGAAATCCAATAAGATGTTACTTAATTTATTGTCCCCATTGGAAGATTTCCCCTCTATTCCTGTTATGGTAGCAACTCAAAATTTAGGATTTTCTCTTTATTCAATCTTAGGGGCTGAATAAAAGCTTTGCACAACGTATAACTGAGTGAATACCATTTGCATGGCATTACGGCTGCTAGATGGCGCCAATGAGCATAGAAAATTCTTATGCTCCTGGAGCTCCATCCTACAGTTGTTAATGTTGTGCAAACAGGATACTCCCAGCTAGACGCTATGTGAGGTTTTTATTTATCAGCCACCAGCAGCTATAAGAAAAAGAAAACCTGGCGGGTTCTAACCCCTCTCCACTCTTTCCAACACAGTTTTGACTTCAGATACTCAATTTGTCTATGTTGATTTTAGGTTCAATAATGCAGAGGATCCTGTTACATTTTTTTTAATTATTCAAAGATCCAGCTCCATACCCCAATTTAGTCCTAGTACCCCCAGGAGATATAGAGACCCCTGGTCGAGAACCCCTGCTATAAACCATATGTCCAAAGACATGCTGGGTATGGTAATCGGTTCCTGTCTAAATTTGCCCTTGTATATATGCATGTGAGATAGGGACCTTAGATTGTAAGCTCCTTGAGGGCGGGGACTGATGTGATTGTAAAGCGCTGCGTAAATTGTCGGCGCTATATAAATATACGTACTTTCTAGCCCAACCAACGCCGTGCAATAGTTCTGCAATATGCAGCAAGCTTGTGAATAAATTGTAAATGGGTGGAGAGTCCTAAGCTGTGCTAGCTGTCCTGTAAGATGTTTACATCATTAAGTACTCTATATGAAGTCAGTTATAGTGGACACATACTCCGAGGGCAGTACAAGCTCACCGAATTCCTTGCAGGATCAACCAGATTTCTTACACTTTTTAAACAAACAAAACACTTTAAATGGTGTTTTTATCTAACCAAAAAAGAGCAAATAAGAGAAGGTTATTGTTACGGTTTGTATACGCTTTATGGAAATGTATCTTTCCAAGAAATGATTTCAGGACATCACTCGCAGATGAAAGTTGATTAGTTGGGTTGGAAGTTTTCAGTTTGCTCAAATCTTTTTTTTTTTTATTATTATGTTAGTTCAGAGAAAAGACTTAATCACGGCTTATACTTGGCTTGCCTGTGAGGACCATTTTCCATGGAGCTGGCACATTGTTTTGTAATTGTCCACTAAACACATGCAGTGATTTAGCCTATAAAATGTTTGAACTGTTTGCGTATTGGCCAAATATTTCATGTCTATTGCATGACATTAACATGGCGTTGTGGATTTATCAACTTTATTGCTCAGCAAGGCAGTGCAGAACAGGAGCAGTGAGACAGATTACCAGTTAGATTTACTAGAAGGCTGCAACTTGATTCATAAATTCCTCCCTACACTGCTCCAAAATAGCACTACGCCAATATAAAACATACCCATGACCATTTAAAAAAAAATAAACCTGCAGTGAGAGAACTATGCAGGCTGCAATTCCTGTTCTTTAGCAAATGTTAATTGTCTGGCTTCCCTGCTTTTTATATCTCAGTACTTTGACTCACTGACCTGAAGCAGATGAGGAGGGTTGATTTGAATTGCTGCATTCCTCTTACAGGTCAGTGGTTCAGAAAGTACTGGTCAGAGGATTGACACCTAGGTAGCTAGCATTGTCAACAGTAGAAGTCCATGTATTTATCTTAGCAAAAATTTCTTACGAATGCTATAACAAAACTCTGCCGCTGACCCTCCACAATTGAAGACACAGGGTCACAAATACATCTGAAACCTATATCAAATTCTGTATTAAATGGGCGGCAGCCTGATGTGTCTTGGTAACTTGCGTAATAACCCCCCCCCCCCCTTGCATGGTATATCTAAATATCTGTGCATTTTTCTAATCATTTTATATATTCGTGTTGGATTTTTATTTATTTTTTGACTCTATCCATATATTGAAACTATTTAGCTTCAATATATTGATAGACACCTATGGATAGGTGTAGACATGAATCATTGCATGGTATATTCATGCAGAAGTCAACATCTTTTATTGAGTAGAATAACAATAAAAGAAAGTCATGACAAATACAGTCTTAAATCATCTACATATCATATCAAGTTAACAAAGACTTTACAGCAGGGGTGGGCAAATAATTTCCTCAAAGTGCCACATGAGAAACCGGGACTGTTGTGGAGGGCCAAAACATTACTATGAAGTTGCGTATTTACATTGATAAAAAAAATCTGATACAGGGCATTCCGATGGATGCAACTAATAATAAGTTGTTCTCATCAAAGTGCCCCCCCCTTTCGTAATTAATGTAACAGGGCACTCTGATGGGGGCAACTAATGTAAGTGGGCACTCTGATGGCAATTAATGTAAGGGAGCACTCCGATAAGGACAACTAATAATTATTTGCCCCCAACAGAGTGCCGCCTTATTTTCATAGGTATTGTAAAAGGACACCCTGATGGGGACAATCAATGTAAGAGGGCACTTTGGTGGGGATACCTAATTAGTAGTTGTCCCTATTATGTGCTCCCTTACATTTTTTTGTCCCCTTGAGAGTGCCTTTTTTTTTATTATTGTCCCCACATACTTTATTTCCCTGCGTTATTAGTAGGCCAGAGGTGGGAGCGGGGAGATGGAGCAGGCTGCAGGAGAGGACCGAAGAAGATATTCTTCCATCCTCCTGTAATGCTGAAGGCAGAGAACACATTTCATGTCACTGCAGAGGTGGTGGACACAATGTCATTGGTTGCTAGGATGCTAGTGGTCCTAGCAACCAATGACTGGAGAGGAGGGGGCCTGCACTAAGCTTGGAGGCCGGCACATCCACTGTTAGCCAATCATAATTGAGCGCAGGTCAGTGTTTGGCCCGTGTCCGGACTGCAGCCCATAAAATGCCCAAGGCTGAATAAGACAGTTCAGTAAAATTATTATATAACTGACCATGGGATACTTACACTGAATCTAAAGTAAGTCCGGATTCACACCAGGAGTTCCAGGTGTTGTGAAATTTTATAGCTCGTTTTCTTTTCCCATAGATAATTTTCTCATAGGGCAAACCTGGTTGACTAGACGTTTTCACTGGAGCAGACTAGGGGGAGAGGGGTTCATCCATTTAATAGCAATAGCTTTACAGGCTAGGATTTAAGTCTATTGTAGCAATATTCTAGTATATCTTGGCCATATTTCTTCAGCTAGTAGATCAAGGAGGTTTAGCGGTGTATTTATAGAAAGTTTGCAGAGCCAAATGTCCTGCGAAACTCTACGTAAATTGTTCTGTGTGAATGAAGGCAAAAACGAATGTTAGTATATTTTTTGACCACTAGATGGAGCCAAGTTGCATATATGATGAATGATGTCACTGGGGATCCCTGCTGATCGGATGCTTGCCAGTCTGCAGGGATACCCAGTGACATCATTCACCATATATGGACTGACTGTGCTGTACACTACACGTGTCGTGAAGTAGGCAGGACAGATGAGGAGGAGGGAGGGGATGAAGAGCTACACAGCAGCTGTCTTGAAGGCTGGCACACAGGGACGTGCAGATAAAAAGAGAGCTGCTGTGCATGTCCATATATTCGTGGACGCGCAGCAGCTCTCAAGAATCACTGTCAGTCACAGTGAGGAAGATCAGTGGGGAGGATCCCGTCAGACACGTCGGGATGTCTCCTCATTGCGGCGCTTAGCCCCGCCCACCACCTTAAATTAGGTTTTACAGCCTTATTGTGCATTTTGGCTAATTAGAGTAAATTACATAATTTACTTATTTAGCCTAAGGAATGCATTAATAAAGAAAAGATAGAACCCCATAGTTCTCCTTTAAGAAAGAAGTTATTCCATTGCAATGCAGTTAAAAACTGAGCTATACAGACCTACAGTATGTTAGGTCTTTGGGAAGTCGAATGTAGGCGGACATGTTTACATCCAGTTACCTCCGATCCGTCAGGATCGGGTCCACCAAAATGTAACTTCCATTTTTTTCCCCAGACCTAGATGGAGTCGGGGGTAATCGGATATAAATAGATGCACGTCCATTTAAATGCGGCTGCCCATAGAGTAACATTGTGCTTCCAGTCACATCCGCCTGAAAAACTGACAGGCGGACCTGATCGAATCGTCCGTGTGAAAGGGCCTTAAGCTATACTTTTAAATAAACATGCAAAAGAGATCTACTCAAATTTCGTCAATGTCTTTAATGAGCGGAACATAGAGGCTACCATTGTTATCCATTGAATATATGTGTTGTCTGGCCTTTTTGTTAATACCCTTGGCTTATTACTCTGAATCACTGACCTGAACCCAACCAAGCGGTTAAAGAATGTCAGAAAAATTTCAGAGCTCTTATCTGTAAAATTGTTCTCAGTGACTCAGAAGGGGACTCAGCCAGCGGCTCAGCATATAAGACAGTCATTTAGCCTTTTTATTAAAGCTCTATCTCACAATTCAAGTCTATGAGTTTACCAGCTCATTAAAAACAAGGCTTTATGGCCCATATGGAGGCTTCCGTTGTTGGACTCCTGAAAATGTTAGTTGCCTAGCCATCTCTGCCTTCAATATTTTGAGTCTGTTACCCACAGCAAGGATGCAGATTAAAAAGTAAGAACCTTTATTCCCAGGTAAATGACTCAACATACAGCCGGCAGCTAGAATTTTCAGGAGAGGTCAACAATGGGAGCCAACATACATTGTTAAAGTCTCCTTTAGGCCAGGTTCACACCTGGGCGATCCCTGACTATGCGCCAATCATACACAAAACTGCGTGGATGGCCGCGCAGTTACGGAGTCGCAAACCATTCCTGAACAACCACTATCTATCAGCAAAGCCCCCCCCCCCAGAAGC